>NW_016107412.1:5377667-5547402 GCF_001604975.1 Cebus imitator
AAGAAAGAAAGAAAGAAAGAAAGAAAGAAAGAAAGAAAGAAAGAAAGAAGAAAGAAAAAGAAAGAAAGAAAGAAAGAAAGAAAGAAGAAAGAAAGAAAGAAAGAAAGAAAGAAAGAAAGAAAGAAAGAAAGAAAGAAAGAAAGAAAGAAAGAAAGAAAGAAAGAGAAAGAAAGAAAGAAAAAAGAAAGAGACTAAAAGACCAAGCTGAGATTGGGTAGCTTATAAAGAAAAGAAGTCTAATTGGCTCTCAGTTCTGCAGGCTGTACAGAAAGCATCGTGCTGCATCTGATTGACTTCTGGGGAGGCCTTCAGAAACTTACAATCATGGCTGAAGGCAAAGAGAGATATATTTCACATGACGGGAGCAGGAACAAGAGAGAGCATAAGTGGGGAGGTGCTAGACACTTTTAAACAACCAGATCTCTAGAGAATTCACTCACTATCATGAGAACAGTGCCAAGGGAATGGTGCTAAACCATTCATGAGAAACTGCCCCCATGATCCAACCACCTCTCACCAGCCACAACCTCAAACATTAGGGTTTACAATTCATCATGAGATTTGGTGCAGATTCAGAGCCAACTCATATCAGGAACATATGCCCATTACTTTTGAGAGCACAAGAGGGAACTAGAACACATCACTTCTCTCATCTCATTGAACATAACAGCCATATTGCTATAAACAGCTTCTAGAGGCAGCCCTGGGCTGTACCAAAGCTGGGAAATACAGTCCTAACCCATTACCAATTAAAACTATCACTATGGAAGAATGGGAGAGAGATTGTGGTGTGGAGTCTAACGGTCTCTGCCACAGCCAGTCAACCTAATAAAACTCCCCAACTCCTTGCAATCATTTTCCATTCTTATGAAATTGCTGTCAAGTTTCAAAGGCTTAATTCAGTCCTTATCCCTTTAGGCTTCTTTACAACATTTGATGCAATTGACCTGCTTGGAGTTCTTTTTTCCTGATATGATTTGGCTCTGTGTCCCCAGCCAAATCTCATCTTGTAGCACCCATAAATCCCACATGTTGTGGAAGGGACCCAGTGATAGATAATTGAATCATGGGGTCCAGTTTTTTCCATGCTGTACTTGTTATAGTGAATGTCTCACAAGATCTGAAGGTTTTCAAAATGGGAATTCCCCTGCTCAAGCTCTCTCTCTCTTTGCCTGCTGCCATCCATGTAAGATGTGACTTGCTCCTCCTTGCCTTCTACCATGACTGTGAGGCTTCCCCAGCCACGTGGAGCTGTATCAGTCCTTTAAACCTCTTTCTTTTGTAAATTGTCCAGTATCAGGTATGTCTTTATCAGCAATGTGAAAACAGACTGATACACTACTCCTTCTCCTAATTGTTTCTTCTTAGTAATATTACTTTCTGGCCCTGCTTCTCCTCGTTGTCCTTAAACTAGGTGGCTCCAACAGGCCTGTCATCCCAGTCTGTTTTCTCCTTCCTATATGCCCTCCCTTTTGCAAAGTCATCAACTTCCTTGATTTCAACTATCAATTTAAAGTTGATGCTTCCTATATACCTGATCTTTTGCCCTACTTTCTCTCCAGTGTCTCTACTCCACATTTTCCACTGTGTGCTGGACTTTGCTACATCTTGTCAAAGTCTCAGACATCCAAAACTAGATATACCATCATCTCTCTGAAATCTGCTTCCTTTTACCCTGGCTCTTGCTTATACCATTACTATAACCCAAATATTTTAGGGTCTGGGGAGTTTTAACTATCTTCCCCCTACCTTATCCAGTCAATGAGTACATTGGGTCCATTGTAACTCTAGAATTTTATACAACCACACCCTTCTGAACTGCTCCTAGAGCCATTATTCTTGTTCTAGTTTTGATCCCATTACCTAAGTTTAAACCATTGTACTAATTTCTCTCCTCATTCAAATTCTTCCTACACTAGTATCAGGCATGCCAAAGCATAACTTTGAAAAAGATCAGGGAAAACATAGTCATTGGGGCTAACCATGATTCCAGTCTCAATGGAAGAATTTTTTAGTTTCTATTATTTTCCAGATACTTACATGCAATATCTCATATAATACTCAATAACATCTAATGAAATTAACAGCTCAGTAAATTAAATGCATACATATACCAGGCACTGTGCCAACAACTGTAACTTATTTTAATCTTACAACCTAAAAACATAAGTGTGATTATTGTTCTCATTTTTTATATTAAGCAACTGAGAGGAAGAAACCAAGGCTTTATGCAACTAAGTAATTTACTCATGGTCTGATATTGGTTAAGGGGTGGAACTAGGATTTGAACCAGTTAGTTTTCAAAATACCCTCTCATAAACATTAACCTCATAGCAATTATAGGTCATTATTACTATTATTATTTCATAAACCAAGGAAGTTAAATACTTGCAAATTGACCAGACTTCAAAGCCCAGGTTCTTTCTTTTATTTATACAATTTCCCATTTATGTTCCTCAGTTATAAATGACCTTCCAGTCCCTGTGAGATTTCTTGCATTAGTGGATTATTGAGATTAAGAGAAACTGAGAAGAGACAGGTAATAAATGAGCACAACACCATCCACAGTGTGGGAAAGTCATCCAGAGGATGTATTCTCCTCATGAAAGTGGAATCAACTTTATAAAATCACAGATACTAGTTTCTCGAAATTCCACTTAAGGGTGTCTTTCTTCACATTGTCATTACTGTCCCTTGGCCATTTAGGGGATATGTTTGGACTTTGTCCTAAACTTGCAATTGCTGGAATATTAAGTTCTTTGTCCATTTAGGTTATTTTGGTCTGGAAAAAAGGGTAAATCTTTTATACCGAATATGAAAAATACAATAAGACAGAGAACACAGTCAAGCCAATATTTCTAGACATCTAATTTTGGACAGGGGTAGTAGATCTCCTATTCTCCTCTAGCTAGTATTGAGCCTGTAAACCCAGGCTTCTAAGTTTTCATTATGGTTAAAATAAAAATAAAAATAAAAATAAAAATAAAAACATCCAGAAACAGGACCAACAGAAATCTCTTAATAAATTCAATTCCAAGGGTTTGTCTATGAACAGGGTTTTAGCCCCAAAGACAGAAGGATGACACACAGTGGCACCGGAAACTGGGAGCCAGGTAAGTTTTTTGGTTATAAAAAGTGTAGTTTATTATTAGAGCAAGTGGCAAATACATTCGAGGACAATTATGTGATAGGGTAATAGTCTCAAGGGGGGAATATACTAATACAAGTATGAAACCAAATTGCTATTTGTGAAGGCAAAGTTTAGTGCTGCCTCCCTGTCAACTCTTTCCTTATACTCCAACTACAGCCTTGATGAAGCACTCAATATTCCCGCTACATGGAATAGTCTACTTGTCCAGTATACAAACATACACAAATACACACACACATACGTACACACCATTGCCTTTCTTCTAATTTCTTATAATTTCTACATATCTTTTAAGTCTTAGCTTAGATGTTATTTCTTTCAGGAAACTTACTGAAACATCCCCAAGACCATATTAGGTTTCCTCTCTAATTCCCTGAACAATAACAATATGGGTCACCCTGTACAGTTTATCTGTTTGCTTTGTTCGTTAAACTCTAAGTTTCTTTTGGCAGGGAATAGCTTTTCCTTCATTATTATTTCATTCTTGGGATTTAGAGTAATTTCTGCCATAAAGTATATAGGTGCTTGATATAAATCTGTTAAAGGAATGTACAGATTTTGCAATATAGAAAGCAATTTTTTTCATCATGATTCCAAGGTGTGTTCTTTTCTAAAATGTATTTCTAGAATAAAACTAGTTATAATTATTTCAAAGAGCAGTTAAGTTACATACGCAGATATTATTGTTTGCCCATTGTGGTAGCATTTAGAGCTGCTTGCAAATATCCTGGTTCTATCACCCACCCAGTGAAAATTACACAGTAATGTGGGAGCTTCATGAACTGTTGCATGATTCTCCCTGTCCCTTCCCTCAGTCATGGAAGCACCCTAACAATGGAAGAATGTTTAGAATGGAAGTCTCTGTCAGGCTGTGAACCTAAGTGAGATGTGGAACAGATCCTTCAACTAACCCCAATGGACAGGTCATGAGATCAAGAAATAAAATCTCTAATGTTGTAGCATAACTAATGTCTTGACTGACACATTTTTATGACAGCTACTTCAGCTATCTCTACTTTCTTACTGTCAGAACTTACCTACCTCTCTAGAAGCACAAAGTACTAAATATTCTTCTTTCCAGCCTCCCTTGCAGCTAAGAGTAGCTATGTGGCACAATTCTGAATAAGGAAATACAAGGAAAATTCAACTCATGTTCCTACTATTTTCTACCTTCCAAAAGGGGATTATAAAGAGTACTCTCTTCTCCCATTTTGCTGCTGCATTCAGTTGTATGCAGACATGAGGTAGCTATCTTTTAACTAAGAGGATAGGCCTAAGAATTAAGTCAATATGTTAAGAAAAGCCACTAAGTGGCTACACCAAACCTGAATTTATCACCTCAAGACTTACTGTTATGTGAGATTATAAATGTCTTCAGTGTTTGGATGGACACTGATCAGGAATATTTTGTGAGTTACAGCTGAATGCATTCTAACTAATTGTGTAAGGAATGTGCAAGTTTCCATCTCTGACACCCTATCACTCTAAAATTTTAGAAGCCAATATAAACCAGCAAGTCAGGTTCGATACCCAGGAAGCAAAAGCATCATTTGGAAGAACTAAACACATGAGAAGTTCATTTAGTGATAAAACCTTTTGGCTAAAGATAGAATCCATGTGCTAATATTAGAAAATGACAATAAGCTTTCTATCATTGGAAGAGAAACATAAGAGGCCACATTAGAAAAGGATATTCATAAGTGAATTCATTCTTGGTATTTAGGTTCAGAATTAGCTCATAAAATAATTTCATAGTTAGCTACCTGCCTAGGAATTTTTTTTTGCCAAACTAGTAAAAAAAAAAAAAGTAAGAAAATAAAAGAAATACCAAACATACATGTGTTTTACCAGCAGTAGATCTTCAGAAGTTGGGAAGAAGCTGATAAAGAAGTAGTTCCCTTGTGCTTCAGTGGTTATTTACAAGTCATTTGCATCACTTTCCAACCTAATTTACACATAATCTACCACCTTTTGTTCCACCTTTTCTTAAAAAAAAAAAAAGTGTTTGTCTCCATTACCTCGCAATAGAAAACACTTCTACGAGTGTAATTCTTAATTTATTATGAAATATTCCATTGCATATTGACAATTTTACATAGTACTCATTGAAAAATCTAGACCTGGAAAAGAGAACATTTGGTGCTTTTTGAAGAAGTCACAGAATCCTTAAAACCAGAGTAGGCAGGGTATGGCAAATAAAATGCAGACACTTTAACATGAGAAACAAAATCTCCAGAATTGTTCTCCCACCTACCCAATCTGCCATATTCCACTTTCTCCATCAGTTTCAGGAGCTTCCACCACATGGTTTGGCTCCAGTGAGCCACCCCCTACAACAGCCACAGACACGAACTGGATCTGTGTTTTTATATTAACAGATAAGCTCAATTATTTCATGATACTCTATTACATGCTGGTGAATAACTGATATTGATAATGCAGGAATTTGGTTGCATTTTTTACACATAAATTACAAAAATAGAATTGCATGGCCTAGAAGAAATGTCAAGTGGTGAGAAAATAGGTTTCTGTGGGTTATCTGGGGCTAAGAGTGCTGGGTGCAGAAAGATGAGTAGATAATACAGTGGCCACCTTAGTACAGTTGCCAGTGAGCTGTCAGGAATCACAAGCTGATTGAGGGAAGCTTCAACAGGAGGAATGGAGGTAGTGGAAAATGATTTATGAACCCTTCTGAGTAATAACAAATACTTCAAAAAAACATATCATGAGTTCTAATATAATTTTCTTGTCTGTAGTCAGCTACTGTCAGAATCACTTGTTCTTTTAGGCTCCCTAAATTTTACAATAAATACTGTGGTGTCACTAGAAAAATGATCACAACCCTTGGAAACCCTGATTACCTAATCCTCCAGCAGTTAATGTTCATAGAAACAGCTTCTAGGATACCAATTCATCAAAAACTGTTCCAGGTTCATTCTGATTCAATAAATTATGTAGAGATTAAGTCATACATAAATGGATGTTAATATTATCATTATTAATATTGTTTTTATTTTCAAACCTCAAAGTTTATTTTTGAAATACAGATTAATTTTTTTCCCTAATATGCTAAAGCTTTTACATACATACAAAGGTATGATCTGGGGTTTAGAAATTTGCTTTGCAGTCTGGGAGCACCTAGTTAACTAATAATTATAAATGCAATTAGTACTTTCAGGCAATCAGGGTCAGACTGCCATATCTCATTCTTTGGGACATGAGGCTAGGTATTTTGCAATGCCCAAAAATAACTTTGAAAATAGTATTTAGCAAACTGTTTGGAGCCTCTTCCCCCCCCCCATCCAACACAGATGATATACAAAATGTAATTTGAAGATTTACATATTAAGTTGAATATTTTCTCCTTCATAATACTGACCTTTTGACACTTACACATTCATCCTAAATACTGTTTCATTAATTTTCAAGGCCCAGGCACTAGTATAATTCTGGGCATATAAATCTTAAATATTCTATGATTAAATGGGTCCATGAGTGAGTGAGTGAGCAAATGATAAAAGAAGAGATAAATTAATTTAGAACTTCTGCTCTGAGGAGTGCCTTCCCAGCCAGTAACACTTTTAATATCTACACTAATGGCAAAGCTTTGAGGTTTGGGGTGAATTTGATTAATGATTAATGAAAAGAGTCAAAAAATCATTTAGAATAGGTCTTGGGAATAAGAGACACAATCCAGTGGGATAAGGACACTTAGGAAAACACAAGGCATGATCAAAATAGTGCAAGTCTGACTTTCTCATAATTGGGTTCTAAAGGCAATTCCAGGGATGATTTGAGCATCCACAACTCTGAACTAAGCATGTTAACCCCAGAGTGACTTCTTAGAAAGACTATATGTTATTTTGAATGAAGGAAAACTGACATGCTGATTTTGTTTCTCTAATTTGACTCATACATTTATGGTCAAGGTTTATATCTTATTTTGTAAATGTGGTTAGGGGAAAAGACCATTTTTCTCATCTGTAAGATGAAGGGTAAAACTAGATGATTTCTATAAACTTTCCCCTACTAGCATTCAATAACTCTCTATATAAATAAATAGGTTAAACATTGTTCACATGTATTCAACCATTCTCACTAACATTTCAGAGGCTTTATATTGAAGGGAGCCTCCCTTAAACAACCCCAAGGCCTCAAAGGAAATCGTGCTTTAGGTACATGGCTGCTGGAACAAGATATGTGGGACAAACCTCTCTCTCTCTCTCTCTCTCTCTCTCTCTATCTCTCTCTCTCTCTCTCTCACACACACACACACACACACACACACACACACACACACACACACATCCCTCTGCCTCATTCTCAGTAAACTATCTGTCCCCAAATAGGGACGATTATAGAAGTCAACATAGTAGTTCACTAGTTCACATTCATTTGAAACCATTTATATAACGTGTACAGAGTAAAGCTGTTCTTTAAATGATCTGTCAACTTTGCACTAAGTAGTTACAACTTCAAAAGCAGAGGAAGTGCCTTCAAATGAAAGTATGACAGGAGGCTTCAGAATGTCCTGCTTCCGATTGTGTCCAAAATATTTTATTCTGTAGATTCCAGGCTGGGCAGTGTCTGGAATATGCCATTCCACTGTTGCATTACTCAGACCCAGGAGTCCCTTGTGCCAATAAAAACTGTTGACAGAAAACAAACAAACCAGCAAGACTCAATTTTACTCTTAAAAATGTGTAATTAGAAAAATACATGATTATTCATTCAAGGAATAATCAGGGACTACCTACAATGAGCAAGGCACTATCTAGAAGTTGAGGATACAGCAATGACCAAAACAGACAAAAGCGTCTATTTTCTAGAAGAGAAACTTTAAAGAACAGCAATTTGTAGAAATAGCTTTACTTGTTCTACCTTTCTACCTACCTAAACTTTATTTAACCCAGGAAACCTTACTTGATAGCCACAAGATGTCTTTCCTGCCACAGAATTGCAAAGCACTCTTTTAGCCCTTATCCAACACTCATTTTCACATTGAGATTCATTTGTTAAATATATATATATATATATATATATATATATATATATATATATATATTCAATGAATACATGTGCCCAACTCTTTTCTAGAAGTACTGAGGGTACAGCAGGGAGCAAAACAGACATGGTCCCAATATGAAGCTTATGTTCTACTGGGTTGAGGATGAAAATAAATGCAATAAACAAACAAAGCAATAAATATAAAAATCTTAAGAATGACAAGTGTAATGTAGAAAACAAGACAGAAGCTTTTTTAGGGAGATGTCATTTAAACTGAGTATGCAGAAATCTGGAGGAAAAAACATTCTAAGAAGAAGGAACTGAAAATACGAAGTGCCCAAAGCAGGAACAAACTTGATGTGGCCAAAAAGCAGAAAGCAAGTCAGTTGGTACCGGAGATAGTAAACCATGGAAGAGTGGTTGAGATGAGAAACAGATGGAACCAGATCATGTTGACCCCTGCAGATCACAGCAGAGAGTTCAGATACTCTTCTAGAGTCAGTGAGATACAATGGATGTCAATCCTGAGTTATGTTGAAAGTGAATCTCTTAGGCACAGAGAGTGTGCTCAACACTCTGTGTTTCTCAGTGATAGGTTCAGTACTCTCAACAAATATTTGATTATACTGCTGTTAATGAACAAGGCAGAGATCTAAACATAACCTCAGTATTGACTGCTATTAGCTAAAAACTTTTAGCATGTAAGCATAAATCATTCTTTTTATTACTTGTACAACCTTCTTAACTATAAATATAGATTACTTGTTTCAAAATTTACCTATACCCTAGAGTTCTAAATATCAAAGAAAAAATTATGTTCGTATTTGTATATGGCTGTCAAATGGGCCATGGCCAAATTCCCATTTTCAATTAACCATCTGAACCATACTAACATACTTACATTTAACAAACTAATACCACTTAGTTTGAGGCAATCTGAATTAGACACAAATTGCCCAAAACTGTACCCACTTCCATGCCACTGTCCTGGAATATGGAATTTATAGGCTTGGGAACAGAAATATTGTCTTATTTCAGGCACATTGTCAAATCTTCAAAATATCTATTCAGCTCAGGAATTTGGTAGCAAAAGGCAAAGAGATATGTCTCTCTGAGGAAACTGCATGAGCACATTATCTCCTTGCTCAAGTCATTAAGCACCCAAGTCTATAATGTTTTAGCAACTCAAATGAAGAATCATTGATCTTATACAAACATGCAATACATGTCAGATATAGACTCAGTTTCCCTACAGAAATACCAGGCTCTACAGAGAAATCTCAACAATTTTACTCTACATTCCTTTCAACCAATTTGCAAGAAAGCTAGTTAGTTTTTAACTAATAATACCTGTGATCATGCGGAAAAAAATCCAACAGATGTCTGCAAGAATGGAAGTCATAACCTCATTAGCACCTAATCTTATCGAAGCATAGACTATACGGTTTTGTAGAAAAATATAATCAAAATAAAATCTAATAAATCAATTAAATATGCCCAGAAAGCTCCTTGGGAATTTGATATCATTAATACCTTATATTGAGCCAGTCTTTTCATTTGTCTTCCCTGCATTACAAGCCAACTGTTTTCAAAGCTTGAAAGACAAAAATATTCAATAGATATGCTTACCGAGTCTCCCAGGAGGCATCGTTACACACTATCTGCCAGGATGTTGAAGTAGCCTCATATCTCTCCACAGTGAGGAAGGTCTGATGGGTCTGAAATGCAGTTAATAAAACTGATCAGGTACCGCACAGTCACAGATGGAACCTGTCTGTAAATACTCCCCTTGTTGACCATATGTTAGCCTACCAATACCTTGTGTGAAAATGTGTTAAAATTTCATCCAAACTCTTAGGTTTTCCTCTTAACATTCTATGGAATGTATTCAGAATGTTAATTTATCGAAGTCTATTTAAAAAACATGACTTTTTTTAGAAATTTGAAAGTAGTATAATTTTAGAGTTAATAGCAAATTTTGGAAATTAGGGCAGAAAAGAGGCTGGGAACAAAACTTACTTGAGATTTTAAAAAGGTGTAAGTCAAGCCTTTTCATGACATGTTTAATGATCCATATATCCCAAGACTTTCTCTAGTAACCTCAAGATTTAGAAGGGAAAATAGTAAAGTTTTATCTATTTTCCATCTCCAGGTGAATGAATTACTAGTTAATATACCTCCCTGAGTGAAAGAATTAAAAAGGATACATAAATCTTCCCTATCCTGGGGTGATAAAAGAGATCTCTAGATTTTTTTTTATAATAGATTCCTAGAAACCACATCATAAAAAGATTTTATTTTCCCATTGGAAGAGTATTATAATAGAAGAATTTGTTTCAGACCAAGAATTTAGCCTCAAGCAAAGCACAGATTTGAATATGACAAAGTTAATAAAGACAAAGTCTATAAGTTTCCACTATCCCTTAAAATCCTTGAGATTGTGACCCTTAAAGGCACATGTCTAATTCACCTACATTTATCATAGTCTTTTACATCTGCCACTTACTGGTACTCAAGTAACCCTTTGCTAAATGGATCACTTATTTACATGTGGGCCATGTAATTGTTTAAAGTTTTTCTCTAAGTATTCAACTGATGAATTACATTCAATAAAGAAGTTTTCATCACCATAAGAACTTGTAAAGAGAGCTATTTCTGTCTAGGGCAAATGACAAAAGCCTTAGATGGAGAAGTTATGATGGGCCCTTTGAATACGTCTAGAGTACAGACTGAAGAACAAGTCTAGGCCTGTGAATATCAGGGATAAAACATGACAATCATTTCCCAACTGCTCTACCATAATCTGTTCCAGATGCATGACTAGTCAATACAAGTTACTTTATCTCTCTAGGCCTCAGTTTATTCGTCTGTAAAATCGGGGTAATAAAACTTAACTCATTGGGTAGTCGTAAGGACGGAATTAATCATGTGATAATGCACATAAAGTACTTTAATAGGAATATTTGCAAATAGTACCTACAAAATAATAAGCATTCCATAAATAGTGATGATGATTTTACTAATAAAGAAGGGTGCTGGAAATTGTTGTATACCAAGCCCCAGAGAATTCTTTGAAATTAATTCTATTATCACTACAGTACTTTAAATGTTTTGTTCTTCTGCTTCTCAATGGCAATAATGGTGATAGAATTTCTCTACCCTAGGGATATCAAATGACAGCTGAACCTGCAGTTTTGATACAACATCGATATCTTCAGAATATCAAGACTTCCTAAATAAATTGTTTCAAACAGGTGCATAATGACTACTTAATAGGTAGAAGATTTTCCCCCAATGTCATATTTGAGAATGTCATATTGCCACAATTGTTATCTTGGCAATAATGACATTTTAATGAACAGCAATGGGAAGGTTCTTTTGGAAGGAAGGTATTTTGGATTATAAATGACTATGGGCCCCAGAAAGAATAGCTCATTGGTAGAAGTAATACATCCTCAGCCATAGTAAAAACCATGACCTTGAAATCATAGTCATATGACCACTCTTTTATCACTACAAATTTTTTATTGAGTTTTTACAACTCGAATGTGTCCAGTTATTGCTGGTATAAATTAATTTTATTAATAGATACATTAAATATGTATATAGTTTATCATATATATGATAAAAACAAGTCTGATATGCTTTATAAAAAAACTCTTAACAACGATTACCTCTGGAAAGCAGGTTTGTGGGTATAAGAGCACTTATATACTCTATTTTCTGTACTTCTTTATTGTTTTTGCACTGGACATGTATTTGGAGTGTCATTCTTTGGGTTTAATAAATAAATGCCCCATTAGCACCAGTAGTAAAGAATAGGGAAATGGCCAATACAAGATAAAGTTAAAGCACATGGGCCAGGACTCCAAGCCAGGAGAGTATCCACCCAGGCATCCATGACCATCCCACAACAGTATAGTTAGGACCGGAGATGGTAGTGTAGAGGAGGAGAAGAGGGCCAAAAAGAGAAGAAGGAGCCAAAGACACATGTCCTTCACTTGGCTTTTTTATTATTTCACTACTTTTGGTAGAGTTCTATAAATTTGAATACAGCCATGCATTGGATACATCCTGAGAAGTGCATCATTAGGCAACTTCATCACTGTATGAGCATTACAGAATGTACTTACACAAACTTAGATAGAGTAGCCTCCTACACACCTAAGCTGTATGGTATAGGCTGTGGCTCCTAGACTAAAAATTTGTACAGCCTGTTACTGTATTGAATGTTGTAGGCAATTGCAACACAATGGTAAGTATTTGTGTATCTACACATACATAAATGTAGAAAAGGTATAGTAAAGGTACGGTGTTATAATCTCATGGGACCACTGTCATAAAACAGTTCATCTTTTACTGAAACATCATTATATATGGTGCATAATTATATATATATATATATGATTGTAGTTAACATCTGCTTGACAGACAATGCAGTCATACATGCATTATGCTATACATGGTCCTAAGTAGAGCCAATCATATGTTTCCTGTGTGCTTTTACCCAGACTCAATCCACATTAACTGTACTTATTGAATATTTTCCCATACCCACAAAATTAGATGGAAAACAAGTGGGCACATTTTATCTTTATGTTATTAACCTCTAGAGGGATATTTAAATGAATGAATGGCTAAAAAGCAGATTTACATTTGTAAAAGAAAATCATTGATGCCTACCTCATTTTGTACTGAATTCTTCGGGTTAGCACCTACAAATATAACTTCAGCAACTTCTCCCTGAAAATAAAAATTCATTTAATAACTTGAATAAAAGGATTTTGCTATACTCATATTTGGGGCATTATTTATTATAAATTCTATGATTTAGGGTGACTTTATAGATTTCATTCTATTTAATCAAGTAAGTTATCTTCTAAGAATATTAACCCTTGCAACAATGGACATAAGAATGTTTGGCCAATGAGTTTGCTTTTGGTAGACTCAGATACAAGTGAAGATCTAGAGCTGTAGTTCATATTAGTGACAGCACATTAAAATGGCTTCTTGAGCCCTTGATAATTCCTTACACCTCCCTCCCACACAAATACAAGGGATCATTTGAATTAAATTAGAATAGTCAAAGCTTTCCACAGTGACTCAACTTTATGCTTACATTTATAGTTAAGCTTATATTTTTACAAGAGATGGAGTGTCAGGATGTGTATTTATCCTCCCACCTAAAACAACTAAAAAACTGGACAAAATATATTTTAAACAATGGTTTTTCAAGTGGCAATGAAAGACAGTGATATTTGAGTGGCAGCAAACAAACAAGATGAACCCTGTAATCCACCAGCTCAATGTCATCAGAGTTTACAGGTCACAGCAGAAGGATGCAGAATTCAGGGCAAGTCAGGCAGTCTAAGCTGAGGATATGGAGGTGGAAGCCCACAAATGCCAGTCTTGAGTTTATAGCACAGAGTATCATAGAGAGGGTACTGCACAGAGACAGAAATCTGGAGATTTGCAGAAAGCTCCCTCAAGTTTGCATGCATGTAAGGGAACTACTGGAGGGCTAACAGAATTACAGAGAACAGTCCCCAGGCTCATAGAGAGATGTGACAAGGTTCTGTTCCCACCAGACCAATTCAAAAGGATTTTACCTCAGTGGATGAGGGGATAGGGGGTGCCGGGGGAAGTGGGGAAGGGATTTGCTGAAGATGGAAAGCTGTTCTGGCCTTGCCTAAAAGGCAAGGTAGTACAATAGGTAAAAGCAATAAAACTAAGTGCTAAGTCCTAAGTGCTAAGCAATAAAACTAAGTCCTTCTTTGAGGACACACATTACCAAAATTAGAAAGAAAGAGGGGATGTCATTGTCAACCCTTCAGAAGTTAAAAGGATTAAAAGGGATTATCATGAGCAATAACAATTTTTATATTATACCAACAAATTAAACTTATATGAAATGGGAAAATTCCAAGAAAGATGCCAATTCCTATAAAGATAAATTCCTAAAAAGACACAAAATTGATGCAAGGAAAAAAAACAGGAAATCCGAATGGGCATATAACGAGTAAAGAAATTGAATTACTAATAAAAATTTTGCCATAAAGAAAAGCCCAGTTCCATATGGCCTTGCTGGTCTATCCAATCAAATATTTAAAGAGTAAATAATGTCAATCTTTTTGATACTTTTTCAGAAAGTAAAGGAGAAAACATTTCCCAACTCATTTTTGAAACTACTGTTGCTCTGATAACAAAGGCAAGGACAACACATAAAAAGAAAACTACAAATATCACTCATGAACATGAGTAGAAAACGCCTTACAACATATTAGCAAATCAAATTCAGCAACATCTAAAAAGGGTTATACACCATGACTAAATAGTATGGTATTTATTTCACATCTGAAAACCAATGAATGCAAATGACATATTAAAATAATAAAAGACAAAAACCACATTGTCACCACAATAGAAAAAAATATTTGCAAAAATCCAACGTTTATTTCTGACAAAAACTCTCAGTAAACTAGGTATAGAAGAGAACTTTTTCAGCATGATAGAAAGAATCTACAAAAATCCTAGAGAAAACATCATACTAAATGGTGAAAAACAATATTTTTCTACTAAGATCAGAAACAATACAAGATTGTCCAGTTTCACAACTTCTATTCAACATTGTATTGGATTTTGAGCAAAAAGAACAAAGCTGAAGGTACCACACAACCTGACTTCAAAATATACTACAAAGCTACAGTAATCAACACAGCATGGTACTGGCCTAAAAGCAGACACATAGACCAATGGAGCCCAGAAATAAGCCCGTACATTTATGGTAAATTGATTTTTGACAATTTGCCAACAATGCACAATGGGGAAGGGACAGTTTCTTCAATAAATAGTGCTGGAAAAAACTGGATAATCACATGCAGAAGAATGTATAAGCTTCTTATCTCACAACATATATAAAAATTAACTAAAAATTGTTTAAAGATTTAAATATAAGACCTGAAACTATAAAACAACTGAAAGAAAACCTAGAGGAAGTTGGTGTAGGCAATGGATTTTTTTTAAATATGACCCCTAATGTAAAGCAACAAAAGCAAAAACAGACACATGGGATTACATCAAACTAAACAGTTTCTGCACAACCAAAGAAATAATTAACGAACTGAGGAGACTACCTAAGGAACTGGAGAAAACATTTTCAAACTATACCAATAAAGAGTTAATATCCAAAATAAATAAGGTTCTCAAACAACTCACTAGCAAGAAAATAAATAATCCAATTTAAAAATAAGCAAAAGACATGAATAAACATTTCTCAAAAGAAGATATGCAAATGCTCAACAGGGTATTTTTTTTAATTTTCAACATCAGTGATTATCAAAGAAATGCAAATTAACACTAAAATGAGATATCACATCACACTTGTTAGAATGTATATTAAAAAGACAAAAGATAAGTGTTGATAAGACTGTAGAAAAGGGTAACTTTTGCACACTGTTCATGAGAATGTGAATTAGTGCAGCCATTATGAAAAGCAGTAAGAGGTTTCTCTAAAAATAGTACTATAAAATATTAAACAATAATATCACTTCTGGGTATACATCCAAAGGAAATGATGTCAGTTTGTTAAAGAGATATGTGCATTCCCATGTTTATTGCAGCACTGTTCAAAATACACAAGATATGAAACAACCTAAGTGTCCATCAATGGATGAGTGGAAAAAGAAAATGTAGTACATATACACAATGGAATACTATCCAGCAATAAATGAGATCCTGACATTTGACACAACGTGGATACACCTGGAGAACATTAGATTCAGTGAAATAATCAGATACAGAAAGATAAATACCACAAGATCTCACTTATATACAGAACCTATAAGAGTTAAACTCATAGAGAATAGAATGTTGGCAGAAGGTTGGTTACCAGGGGCTAGGAGATCAGGGGATTGGGGATCAAGGAATATAGAATTTCGGTTACACAAGGGGAATAAGTTCAAGAGGTCTATTGTACAACTTGATGATTGCAGTTAACAACAATGCATTGTATTTTAAAAATTGTTAAGAGAGTAAGTCTCAAGTGTTCTCACAACAAAAAAAAATAAGTATGTGATGTAATGCACATCTTAATTAGCTCAATTGAGCCATTCCACATGTATACATATTTCAAAACATCATCTTGTACACAATAAATAGATATAATTTTTATTTACCAATTAGAAAAGTAAATAAAATTTTTTTAAAAAGCAAAACATTCTACTGAAGGTTCTGACTAGTCCGATAAGGAAAAATAATTAGATGTATTCAGAAAAGAAATCTAGAAATGAATACTTTTATTTTTATTCACAGATGACATGATGCTATATGTAGAAATTCCTAAGGAATCCAGACTCCCTTCTTACTCATTGCCCCTCAAAAAATATTGAAACTAATAACTGATTCAGCAAGCTTTCAGGGTACAAGATTGATATAAAATAGTAATGGTACAAATTCTGCTTCATTTCTATATGTTTTTCCTGTCCTTGATTTAAGAAACAACTCTCAGTTCCAGTGAATAGTTCTATGATCACTCATTTAAGAAAAGGAATAATTTGGATTTTAGAATTCCAATTTGACACAATTACCCACAAAAAATAAATATTTCCCCATTCTCATTACTTTTGCAGAAATAAAGACAATTATCAAAATTATCATTGCTAACAGCTGCTCTACAGCATGATTAGAGGCAAATGGTGACACTAAGTGACATCCTTCCCCTCATCCCCAAAAACAGGCCTCTAAAGGATTCCAAGGTCTGTGCATGAGTCTTACCACTCTGTATTCAGGTTTTGCTGGCTGTAGGACATCCCCAAAAGTTCTGCCTATTGGTGCTCTATCCACTATATTAGGAATTAATGGAAGTATTAATTGCTTGAAAAATGGAGGTTCTGGACCTCTGCTCAGGTCGACTACTGTGTCCTGGAACAGAGAGCATTTGTCAAGGAGAGCACATGTAGAGCCCAAGACCCTTTCCCCAGGCCTCCAGCCCAGAAATGCCTTCATTAATGGAAGAGTACATGCACACATACACATACACACTCCAAGAGCTAACAACTTTGAGCAAAATAGGAAGGCAGCCTTGCTAAACATGAGCCTAGAAATTCATAATTTAAGCTCTTGTCATTGGAAGAAAGTTTTGGTCATAGGCAACTCTTTTATTCCCCTAGGCAACATATGGACAGTGACCAGAGTACAAGCTGGGAAACACACTTTCGAATTGTGTGACTTTGTACAGGCACCTAACATGCAAAAAGGTTTTTATAACATGACACTATAATTATTATTTTATTTTTCTTTAAGTATTGAGCCAGTCTCACTGAGAGGCAGTACCAAGTTTTTTCCTAGATCCTTGTCTATGGTAAGAAAATAATATAATAAATACATTTTTAATTTAAAATGTAAGATTATCCTATATCTTGACTGGTTTAATCTATGTCACCCACAAAATTTACCATTTTTAAGTGTCATAAAAATACAAATATCAATTTTCAAATATTCCTTGATATATATTAGGTTGGTGGAAAAGTAGTTGCCATTTTGCCATTACTTTCAATGACTATTTAACATTCTTTATTCCTCACATTATAGATTTAATCTTTACAATAGTATATGAGATAGGTTGTGTATTACCATCCCATTTTGCAAATGAGAAAATAGGCTTGGACATGGTAAATGGCCTTTTTCAAGATCACATCGCTAGTTTTAAGGTGCTTGAACAGAAATTTGACTGTAAAACAGATTTCCACCAAATTAATTGCATTTTCTTCATTAAGTATTACTATAAAATTTAAAAAATCTATTTTTATGGAAAGAACTATAGACCTATGAGTGCAGTGACAGTTAAACAGTAGTTATCTCTAGAGCTGGGTTATAGGTTTATGCTTTTCTGTATAATCTGAATATCCTACAAGTAGTTTTGGCCTTTATAATAGAAATAAATAAAACATTTCTTCAAAAAAAGTAACCTAAAACTGAGAGCAAAATTATGATAAAATGAAAGTAAATATCTATTAATTAAAATATGTGCAAATAAATTACATAAAATACTGAAACATACAATCGGTAACTAATAATATAGGCATAATGAAATTGTCAACATTCTACTGATGCAACCTACAAAGACAGCCATTTCATTAATATATTCAAGCTCTTTCTTTAAAAGGACTATTTTTTCTTTGCTATGCCATATCGTTTCCCATTTTTATCGAGGCTTACATATTATTATATAAGTGCTTATTATTTTAAGCTCTTTATCCTGTTTGTTGGCTAACCTCTGACATCACAGTTGCCACCTCATAAACAACTGCATCCAAAGGGAAGATTTCCACAAGTGAAGTTCCCTTAAATCAAGTAAACTTGTTCAGTGGTATATATTTTAGGTAGATGCAATGTGTTCATTACATCAGATCTAAGCTTCTATTGATTTAAGAACTCATATTATTTTTTGAACCACCAAGAAAGTAAAAGATTGCTACTAATTATAATAATAAGAATCCTCTGACTGGAAAATGCATCTCAATTTCAGAGATATTATGATGTGGAAAGTGGGCATCTTAGAATGCTGACCTACTCAACTCTTGGAGTAAGTGGGGAGAACGTGGCAAGGATTAGAGAACACAGGTTCAACTCCCAGGTGTAGTAAGCTTCATTACTTATCTTCAAGCCTATGTGCTCATCTGAAAACTGGGGAGAAATGATATCTCCTTAACTTCACATGATGGTGGTAAAAATAATGAGATAGTATATATGAAAGAGCTGCCACCATGGAATGATGTTAATTAGATCCAAAATTTGGAAATAAAGTTTATTTCTTTTATTTTCTTAGAGATATCACAAAGCTATACATTTTGTAAAATATAAAGATTGTCAAAGAAGCTGAACATTCAAAGCTAAGTTTCTCTTTTGCTTCTCTCTGCATCTTCTCACCCAGAGACAAACACATACAGAAACACACACACATACACATGCACAAACAATATTTGATTACCGTAGCAATGGCCTTAGCAAGGTTTCTGAAGAGCTGAATGTAAGCAGATAATGTGTGTGGTCCATAAATTGTAGATGCTGCCTCATATCGCTGGGCCTGTGGGAAAGGCAGGGAGAGTTGTATATGGTCCTGCACATATAAATCCATTTACAGAGGTCTAGCATTTTAGGTAAGTGTGATGCTTGACATCTCACCATTATCTGAAACTAGCATAATCGTCAAGATTATGTATGACCAAAGAGGATGGGCATTTCTATTTACTGGCCAAAGTAAGTGACTCCTTTGTTACTTGTTAAAAGCAGTGGGTTCTCTCTGCTTATGCCATTTAGACTGTCACCCCATTTACTATGAAAGAGGATGCTAGCTCCTGAGCTTTAGTCTATGATAAGTACTTGTAATGTCTTCCCCAAGGTCCTATATCAGAAGAGAAACCAAAATAAAGAGTCCTAGTAACTTCTGGATAAATAGTTAGAAGATACTAACTGGAGAGGGACATTTAATTCATCACAGAGCCATAAAATTGAAACGATGCATCTTTTACCTAACCTCTAGGCCTTTGGTCTTCTACAGAAACCTCAATGTCATCAAATGTAAAATCAGCTTCCCCACTCCAGACATACCAGCTTCCTCTGCAACATTCTCCATCTCAGTGAATGTCATCCTTCCAGTCTCCCATGTGAGGATCAGCCAGCAGTTACCCTAGACTCCTCTCTCCCTCATTCTGTATCCTGCAAGTCTCCAAATCTGGTAATTCTGTCTCCTTCAAATCGCCGGAATTCTTTCATTTTCCTGTCTTACTTTCTCCTAAGGTAAAAGTAAATTTTACCTTAGTTCGAATATTCATCTCTCACCCAGATTTTTTTTTAACTTTTATATTAGGTTCAGGGGTACATGTGTAGGTTTGTTATATAGGTAAAATCACATGTTATGGGGGTTGGTTATGCAGATTATTTTGTCAGCCAAGTAATAAGCACAGTACCTGATAAGTAGTTTTTTGATCCTCTCCCTCCCCCTAACCTTTACCCTCAAGTATACATGTCCATGCCTTGACCACATCTTAACTACACTACAGCTTCTTAATCAGTCCTCTGTCTATACACAAGCTCTTCCAATTAATTTTTTACACTGCCATCCTATTGACCTTTCTAAATCACAAAATTTTATCAAAGCATTCTCTTGCTTAGAATCCTACTGGAGTTCCCCCAAAGCCTTCCTTACTGAATGAAAGCTCTGTAACATAGCATATAAAACTATCCATCAGCTAATCTGTCTCCCACTCTGGCCCCCATCTCATTACCATCACCTTCCCCATACTTACTCCATGCTACTCAACTAATTATGGTCCATCAATATGTCTGCCCTCTGGACCTTTGCATGTATAGTTTCTTCTATATGGGATACATTCTTTACTCTTTTTTGGCGGGTGGGGGGGATGGATTCTTGCTCTTTTCACCCAGGCTGGAGTGCAATGGCATGATCTTGGCTCACTGCAACCTCTACCTCCTGGGTTCAAACGATTCTCTTGCCTCAGCCTCCTGAGTAGCTGAGATTACAGGTGGCCTGGCTAATTTTTGTATTATTAGTAGAGATGGGGTTTTACCATGTTGGCCAGGCTGGTCTCAAACTCTTGACCTCGTGATATGCCCACCTCGGCCTCCCAAAGTGCTGGGATTATAGGCATGAGCCACCGCACTTGGCCACATTCTTACTTTTTATTTGCCTAACCCTCACTTGTTCTCAAGAAATCATACAGTTGTTATGTTTTCCTGAACAGTCCCAGTCCTCAAATATCCAGTATGGGCTGGTGATCTTTCTCTTTATTTTTATATCACCTTGTGCATGACTTTCATGAAAATTTAACCAACTGTTCTCCTTTCTATCTTTCTACCAGACTCTTAATTTCTAGTAATCTTGAGGGAAAGGACAGATTCTTTTCATCATTATGTCCCAGAAAGTCGCTAGCACAGTATCTGTCACAATACATATCTGTTGAAAAAATGAAGTAATAGCAGTATTTCTTGCAAGAGTATATCCCTGTGATATAGACAGGAGACAGGGAAATACTGGATAGAAGAGGGTGGTTCCCTGGCAAAGGCCCCACCCTTAAGCCTGGAAACCTGTGGCCCAAAATGAGAATAGGCATTTCTGTTTTCACATCCAAACATTCCTGTTTTACTTTTTAGTTCACTATGCCCCCCATCTGCTACCCATAAAATCCCCAAAACCCCAGCTCCATGAGCATACAAGGAGATGAACGAAAAAGTGGAAGAATGGCAAAACGGCACAGCAGAGAGAAGAGAAGGAGCATCTAAATGCCGAGAGGAGTTTGGCTGGGGATGGTCAGAAAGGAGGTTGACCACTGGACAGCCAAACTCCAGAGGAAGATCATCTTGCCACTTCATCCCCTTTCCAGCTCCCCATTCATTCCACTGAGAGCTACCTCTACTACTCCATAAAACCCTGCATTCATCCTTCATGTCCATGTGCAACATCATTCTTCCTGGACACTGGACAAGGACCTGGGTACCAAGAGGGCACTCAGCTGTTTAACGCTTAAGCCATCTGCAGACAGGAAAGCTAAAAAAAGCACACTGTAAAACATGCCCGCTTGGGCTTCAGGAGTAGCAGGCACCCAGATCTAAATATTGCTGCAGGGCTCACATGGAGTTTGCTCCAGCCAGCACCCAAAAGCACTTGCCCAGGCTCCTGCACCTGCCTGTCTGTATTCCCCCTCCCATAAGGGGTTTGCACAGCAGCCAAACAGATGAGCCACACCCCTGTCACACATACTGCAAGAGGGTTCAGGGAACTCTCCCATCTCACCTGGACCAGGAGACAAATTAATAGGGGTTCTTAACCTTGCTTGTGACATGGACTCCTTTGGCAGCATGTTGACACCTAAGGACCTCCCTCAGAATAATGTTTCTAAATGTGTAAAATAAAATACATGGAATTGCCAAAGGAAACCAGTTAAGTTGAAATACACTTACCAGACAATAACAAACCAATGTTGTGATACAGTAATGTATCTGCTTTGTTATTATACTATTGAATAATAAGATACATCTGTGGATCTAATAGCTACTGTGATTATAAAATTGCAATAAGAGTAAGAGACATTTCTAGATCTGCAATAACTATATGCAATATGAAAATATCTCTGGTTCCTAACTATTGGTGACAGAGGTACTGCTAAAATAATTTGTTTGTTTCCTATAATTATAATTTACGGAAACACTAAATAATAGTTAGAGGTAGTGAAGAAAAGATTTAATTATTCCTCTCCAATTTTACCATCATTAAGACCCCTTTTTCTTTTTCTTTTTTTTTTTTTTTTTTTTTTTTTTTGTTTGTTTTTTTTTTTTTTTTTGAGACGGAGTTTCGCTCTTGTTACCCAGGCTGGAGTGCAATGGCACAATCTCGGCTCACCGCAACCTCCGCGTCCTGGGTTCAGGCAATTCTCCTGCCTCAGCCTCCCGAGTAGCTGGGACTACAGGCACGCACCACCATGCCCAGCTAATTTTTTGTATTTTTAGTAGAGGCGGGGTTTCACCTTGTTGACCAGGATGGTCTCAATCTCTTGACCTCGTGATCCACCCACCTCGGCCTCCCAAAGTGCTGGGATTACAGGCGTGAGCCACAGCGCCTGGCCCAAGACCCCTTTTTCAATGGGATTTCCTAGAAGGCAAGGACCTTCAAGAAAGCCAACAGAGAGTAGCAGGGCAGAGTTCACTCTTAATATCACCGAATATTTACCAATGGTTAGACTGCATGCCTCTGTATGCACCACCATGATATACTAGCAGATGCAGATATATTATTAACAGAAAGTATTAATTATGAGACTCTGGACTGCCTTCATGTTTTACTTAAAAAGTACTTGGGCTGCTTTCTGGACTATTTATAAACAAGGAAATATTACCAGCTACCAGCCTTCCTGAAACTCTCTGGGACTCTGTTTCTTAATATTTATCATCAATATAATAATACCCTATTTCTGGATATGCTGTGAGGATTACTTTAAATTACATTTGCAAAGTGCTTAACTAGTGCATTCAATAAAAACTACTAGTAGGAGTTTTCTCAGGTTCTACAGAGGCTTAAAGTATCAAATGCATTATGAATAGAGTTAGGAATATTATATGCCACAACCCAGGCTTATTCTCAGTGTCCCTGACAAAATAATTAATTTCAGGGAAAGTGTAAGTCAGTAAAACTAGAATTCTGACCTGAACTTAAAACGATGTATTTAAAACTCTTAAATAAGACCTCTGGCTTATCATTCTCTTATCTGCTATACCTAAAATAAAATCATCTCTCAGAAACACAACTTGGAAAGTTTACAAAGCAAGTCTGCATTTGACACAATAGTCTTGACCAGGGTATAATGCATTTAAGTGATAAAAACTTTTTGCTTTACCTGGTATTCTTCATAAGTGGCAATGTAATGTGTATAGACATTGCATAGACCTGAAATAACAACAGTCATATTCTGCATCCCATGAGATGCAAATTCCTAGGAGAGAAAAGTAAAACCCAATAAAATTACTCTTCATCTCTAAGTATATTATCATTATATTATGCTTAACATACAAGCATTGATTACATTATTAGTATAAGATATTTTTCTTAACAAAATTTTTCTAACTCTGTACTATAGTTGGACAAGTCAATGGATCTATAAACATCTTAAAGATTGCAGTTGCCAATGTAGAAACTCCTTACTACTAAAGTAGGGATTTTAAAAAATCAACTTGTTAATAGGTGGCTATTAGCTAACCAGAATAGTAATTTCCAGCTCTAAGTAAGAAGACGTTTTTGTTATGTCATTTTAGAATCATTTACCATACTGCCTGAATATTTAAAAAATTAAAAATACAGCACAGATAAAATACAAAATTCCCCAAATGTGATACATTTTATTTAGGCTGTTCACAGGAATTTAAGATATGACATACTTAGAGGTTATTTAGTATTTAATTTATAAAACCATTATCAAATTTTAAATTATTAATATATAAATACCAATGAAATATTTTTAACCTAATGTTATTCTCCTTACGTTTTTTAAATCTGGTTCTTATACCACCAACATTTCATATTCACCTTCGCTATTAATTTCAAGAAATGTGGAGCTCTAGTCATCTTAGAAAGGATTAATTTAAAAGGTATCAGATCATAGGGATAGGATATAGTTTCCTGTTCACCAAATATGAACATGTAGATATGTTATTTTATTTTCAACTTACTGCTTGAACTGCCTCTCGAAGTCTTCGTCCAGACATGGTCCTGAGTCAAGAAAACAGTTATATAAAAGTTTTCCTACTCAGAATGTGTGCAGAGTATACAGAAACACTTGCAATGAAAGCCAAAAAATTACCTTGGCTCATCACACAATAGTAAAATATGTAGGAACCCAATGACTATGAAAAGCTAAACTTGACCTTTTCTCCTACCTCTTCTAGCTTCAAAATAAATCCTAAGCTGAAAATAGTCAATTTGACCAAAAGAAAGAAACAGAATCAGTAATTATCACTGGCAAAACAGCATCATTATTTACCATTCTTGAGTCAACAAAATAATCACTTGTATTCTATGCTTATTAAAGTTGAAGCAGGTAGAAAATACATTACTGTCCCTTTCTACAAAAAATTTACCACTTCATTTATTCCTTTAATCCTTCAACAAACCATTGAGCACCTAATACACACCAGGCCCACTTCTAGGTGCAAAGGATTCAACAGTATGGAACTTACATTCTAGGGAGAGGTGAGGGTTAGTAAGCAAATAAAAACAGATGATGAGAAAAGCTATAGAGAATAACAAAGCAGGGTAAAGAGGAAAGGGGGTGGTGGTGGTCATTGTGGTGATGGTGGTGCTGGTGCTGATGTGGTTGTTGATGGTGGTGGTGGTGGTGGCGGTAGGTGAAGATTACATAGTGAAAGCAGGACTGGCATCCCTGTTAGACATTTGAGCAAAGAACTGAAGAGATAAAATATTTACTCATGAGAATAACTGGAGGAAAAGTGTTCCAGAATGAAGAAACCATAAGTTTAAAGCCCCTGAGACAAAAGCATCTTCGATGAGTCTGGGAAGTGTAATAAAGCCAATGTGGCTGAAGCAGAGAGGAGTAAAGGGGAGAGAGGTAAGAAATCACATAGGAGAGTGTACTGAAGAACAGATCATGTAGGAGCTTGCAAGTTTGAGGATTTACCCGGAATGAAATGGGAAGCTACCAGAGGATTTTTGAGCAAAGACATGATATTATTTAATTTATACTTTAAAGGGCTTAATCTAGTTGCTGTGTTGAGAAAAGACTGCATGGGAGTAAAGGCAGAATGAAGCAGACCAGGTAGCAGGTTATTGCAATAATCTATGTGAACAATTGTAATAGCTTAGACCAGGAGGGGAAGTGACAGAAGGTATTGGGTGGAGTGTACAAAATTTGCTAAAGATTTTGAAGGAAAAAATAGAAAAAGAGAGAATTCAAGGATGACTCCAAGAGATAGGACCTGCTGGAAAGATATGAAATTTCCAGTTACTGAGACAGGAAGACTACATATCAAGCGGTTTAAAACGTTCTTCCATGTTTTTAATATATAATCTGATAGTTTCAAGTATTTGTATTTTAATATTATTTCAAATATTTCTACTGACATAATGATTCATGGCATCATTTTAATTTGGGATAAGCATTTTTAAAATTTTCATGTCTGCTTCAAATTAGCCATCAATAATAAGCATAGAGATGATAGTTATTCTTCAGAGGCCCCAGCAAATATTGCCACCAAACATATTACAGTAGGATACCAAGGGGTCAGTACAGAATGATCTTCCTATGATAAGGAGCAGTTTCAATAGAAACATACAACAAACACATTTTTAACTAAGTAATAGGAAGAACTTACGTAAGCTCCCCAGGGATGGCAGTTATGGCCAAAGACCCAAGGGTAATAATCTGAACATCAACAATATCGGGATGCCAGGGATGAGGTTTTGATAGCTGAGAACACAAAACAAGAAAATTATGTTAGAAATAATACACTCTCTATGATAAACAGACAGATAATGGTCCCAGAAGTTCCTCTAGTTTCTAATTTATGATGTAGTATTAAATATTCTATAGGGGCACTTATGTCCTATTCATAACATACAAATTTCAAATGCCGCAGCCCCATTAACCTGCACAAATTACAATAAAGTTTTTGGTGGATCTGTCACTGTGAAATCACAATGTGTAACAGATAACCAAAGGTTTCCCTAGAGTACTGTTAGAGACTATCCTTATGCCCAATAAATAAGGAATTCCATTTGGAATAGTTTGACTTAATAATTTCTCTTTTTATTCTAATCACATGTTAAGTTTGCAGTTTCCAAGTCTTGCTTTATTTTCTAAGATTTCCCCCAAGAGAATTTATCCTTTTCCATATTCAGAATAGTATAGCCTGTCCTTTTATTCCTTCTTTTTCTCTCTTTCTTCTTTCAAGAATTTTAATAGAATATTAGGAACAAAAATGTATTTTTAAAATGCTTCTAACTCAACAATCCATGTTTTTATGAATACCGAAATAATCTTTTAACGTTTAGAATGTGAAAATATATGTTTCAAAGGGGTGTAAAAGAAAATTGCTTCAGTTAATGTTGACTAAATGTGAGAAAATTAAGACATGAACATGTTTCTTTTTAGATGACCTGAAATGTTTCCTTCGCAGAAAATTGAGTGCTCTCTTCTTGGAACTAACATAAACAAATTCTGAATAAAATAAATGTTAATCTTCTTCTGTCTTTCCCACTGTCCTACTTGTTGTATTTATTACTTATAAGTGCAATAAGTAAATCAGTATACTTTATAATCACAACCCTTATTCCTTAGAGTTAGAGAACCCATTTTTTAATATGAAAAACTTGATATGGGAATATCTAAATAAGGCCTCCCATTGTTCATTATCTGACAGTTCACAAATTCAAAAATAACAATATGCTAATTTCACTATGATAATGAAAATGCACTACCTCTCCAGTGTGAAGAAGAATGGGCTTCGGTTTATGACATTCTTTCATTTCTTCAGATGGTTTTCCCAGGATTTGGTCCCGAATGGTGTCCCAAAATGGATCCCCTTCTGTTTTCCCTATTAGAAATGTTATGATTAATATACTTCCAGGAACCAACCGTCTGAAAAAAGTAATTATTTTGACAAATATTGTACAATAATCTTTTAAAGAGTCTCAGATACTTTATTAAGGTGGTTGTTCAATGATTCCAAACAGTTTGAATAATAGAATAGGCAAAATGTCCTGTGCATCCTAAGATATAAGCCATTATTTAATTAAATCTTCAGTGTGTCAAGGGAATGACAGAGTAAATTTTTGTCAATATCCTTAAAGTTTGGTTCCTTTTACCTCTGCTCATCCATATTGCAAATAAAAACAGTTTGACATAATTAACTGCAGATTTGTGGACTAAATCACTTTTTTCCTGTTTTGAAAACTAAAAATGACACCTCCAACTCACAATACCAGTTGTCTGGTTTATGGTCCCTGAAAGAATTTCTCCTGAATACCCATTTAATTATCTACACACACACACACACACACACACACACACACACACACACACACACACACCATGGGCAGTAAAAAACAAAAACAAACCTCAAATGTATAATCTGGGGAAAAGAGTTTTGTAACTATGAAACCTGTGAGTTGAGAATCTATACTCTATTTGAAAAATTTAATAATTATAAACGTCTGTGTAGCTAATAACAGAGCACCAAATACGTAAAGTAAAAACTCACAGAAATGAAAAGAGAAATACACATTTCAATAACAATAGCGAAACTTTCAATAACCCATTTTCAATCATTGATAAAACAACCAGGCAGCAGATCAACAGGGAAACAGAAAGCTTGAACTAGGCCTGACAATCTATAGAATACTCCACCCAAAAACAACAGAATGTACCTTCTTCTCAAATGAATATGGAACATTATCTGGGATAGATCATGTGCTGACCAAAAGACAAACCTCAATAAATTTTAAAAAGGAGAAATAATACAAAGTATGTTCCCAAGCACGGTGAAATGAAATTAAAAATAAATAATAGGAAAAAATTGGGGAAACTCATAAATATGTGAAAACTAAGCAATATGATCTGAAATAGCTAATAATCAAGTAATAAATCAAAGGAAAACCTGGAAATACTTTATCATGAATGAAAATGAAAACACAACAAATCAAAACTTATGGTATGCACTTACAGGAGTGCTCAGTGAAACATTAATAGCTGAAAACGTCCATACTAAGAAACAAGAAATATCTCAAACCAATAACCTAACTTCCACCTGAAGGCATTGCAAAAGAAAATCAAACTAAACCAAATCAAGCAAAAAGAAGAAAATAATCAATATTAGAAAGAAAATCAATTAAACAGTGAGCAGAATAACAACAGAAAAATCAATTAAACCAAAAGCTGGTTTTTTGAAAAGGTCAACAAAATTGGCAAAGCTTTAGCTAGATTGACCAAAAAAAACAGAGAGAAGACTTAAATTATTAAACTCAGAGATTAGAAGGAACATTACTGCTGATTTTAAAGTAATAAAAAGAATTACAAAGGAATACTGTGAGGAGTTGTATGCCAATAAATTAGATAACTTAGATTAAATGGGAAAATTTCTAGAAAGAAAAACTACCAAAACTGACTTAAGAAGATATAGGCAATGTAAAAAAAACAAAAACAAAAACAAAAAACTATAAAGAGATTGAATTCATAGCACATTTTTAACTACCTAAACCAAATAGCAGAGCTCAGATTGTTTTACTGCTGAATTCTTCCAAACAAAGAATTAGTACTAACTTTTCCAAAGCTTTTCCAAAATAATAGAAAAGGGAATACTTCCTAATTCGTTCTATGAGGCCAATGTTATCCTGATACAAAACCAAAGATATCACAAGAAAAGAAAGCTACAGAACATTGTCTCTTATAAATATGACACAAAAAATCTACAATAAAATACTAGCAAACTGAATACAGTAACATAGAAAAAGAATTGTTATAGAATATGACCAACTGGGATTTTTTCCAGGAATGCAAAGTTGGGTAAACATTCAAAAACTGATCAGTGAAGTGTAACATATTAATATAATTTTTAGAATTACATTATTATCTGAGTAGATACAGAGAGAAACATTTGACAAAAATCTAACACCATTTTATGATAATAATACTCAACAAACTAGGAATATAAGTAAATTTCCTCAACCTGATAAAGGATTAAAAACCCAGAGCTAGCATTATACTTAACGATGAATGACTGAATGCTTTTTCCATAGTATCAGGAACAACACAGAATGTATAGCCTTTCCACTTCTATTCAGCATTGTTCTGAAGGTTCTAGCCAGGGCAATTAGGCAAGAAAAAGAAATAAAAGGCATTCACGTTGGAAAAGAGAAATTAAAATTATTGATATTTCTATTTTAAGATGACATGATCTTAAAATTTATAAGCTGATTCTAAAATATTAGAACTAATAAATGAGTTCAGCAAGGTTGTAGGATATAAGGTCAATATACAAAATAGTTGTATTTGTATACATTTTCTATGAACAATTCAAACATGAAATTGAGGAAAACATTCCATTTAGAATAGCATAGAAAAGAGTAAAATACTAAGAAATAAACTTAACAAAAAGTACAAAATTTATACTCTTAAAATTATCAAACTGTTGAAAAAAATTAAAGATCTAAACAATGCCAAAACATCCATGTACATGGATCAGATTACATAATATTGCTAAGATGGCAATACTCCCCCAAATTAATCTGTAAATTCAATGGCATTTCCACCAGAATCCCAACTGACTTCTTTGTAAAAATTTACAAGCTGATTCTAAAGTTCCTGTGAAACTGCAAAAAAACTCAGAAGTCGAAACAATCTTCAAAGAGGAGGTCAAGGTAGAATGACCCATTCTTTCTGATCTCAAAGGAAACAGTAACCAAGAGAGGGTTGTACTGGCACTAGGTACAACCTAGTGTATATGCCTAGGTTGACTAGGCATATAAATCAATGGAATTGAATTGCTAATCCAGAAACAAAGCCACATGTCAACTAATTTTTAACACATGTGCCAAGATTATAGAATGGGTAAATAGTAATCTTTCCCATAAGTGGTGCAGAGATAGCTGAATAGTCACACGCAAAAGAACGAAGTCAGGCCATGACCTCCATGATACAAAAAATTTAAATTAAAAGGGATCCAAGACTTAAATGTAAAGCTAAAACCATAAAAGTCTTAGAAGAAAATAAGGGTAAATCTTCACGACATTGGATTTGGAGAAAGATTCCTACATATGGCATTAAGCCATGAGTAACAAAACTTAGACTTATTAAAAATTAAGAACTTTTGTGTTTCAAAGGACACAAATCAATAAAGTGAAAAAACAACCTACAGAATGGAAGAAAATACTTTCATATCATACATTTGATAAGGGACTGTATACAGAAAACACAAAATCCACTTATAACTCAATAATAAAAAGAAAAATAACTCAAATTTTAAAATGAGAAAACTATGTAAATGATGTTTCTCCCAGGAAGACATACATGTGGTTAATAAGTGCATGAAAAGATGTTTGACATAATTAATCATTAGGGAAATGCAAATCAAAACCACAATCAGATAGATATCCCTCCATACCTCCTAGGGTGGCTAGATTCAGTAAGTCAGATAATAATAAGTATTGGCAAAGACATAAAAAATCAGAACCCTATACACTGCCTGTAGAAATGAAAAATGGTACAGCCATTTCAGAAATAGTCTGGCAGTTTCTCAGATGATTAAATGTACAGTTATCATATAATCCAGCAATTTCATTCCTAGAAATATACACAAGAGGAAAGATGAAAACACACACTCACATAAAAATCACATAAACATTTATGGAATATTTCTAGATTAATAATAACTAAAACATGGGACAATCCAAATGTCCATCAAGTGAGGAATGTATAAACAAATCTGATATGTTGACATAAAGGAATATTATTCAATTATAAAGAAGAATGAGGCTGGGCATAGTGGCCCACACCTTTAATCCCAGGACTCTAGAAGGCCGAGGCGAGTGGATTACTTGAGGTCAGGAGTTGCAGATCAGCCTAGCCAACATGGTGAAACCCTGTCTCTACTAAAAATACAAAAATTAGCCAGGCATAGTGGCGGGTGCCTGTAGTCCCAGTTACTTGGGAAGCTGAAGCAGGAGAATCGCTTGAACCTGGGAGACAGAGGTTGCAGTGAGCTGAGATTGCACCACTGCACTGCAGCCTAGGTGACAAAAGCAAAATCCCATCTCAAACAAAAGGAATGATACATGTTAAAATATCAATGAGCCTTTAAAGCATGATGCTAAGTAAAAGAAGCCAACAAAAAATGCCACATATTATATGATTCCTTTTGTATGAAATGTTCAGAATAGGAAAATACAGATACAGAAATATTAGTGGTTGCTTAGATCTGTGGGGTGCATGGTCATGTACAAGCCTGGAAAACCAGCAGACCCTGAGTTTAAAAATAAAAATAATAAAGGTATTGGCTACAATGAAATCTGATCAGAGAACAGAACCCAGAAGTGTCAGAAGCTGAAACCATACCCTTACCCTGTGTAAAATTGAGGCTTCCAACTCCATCAATGGTGCCAGCCGCAAAACTGTAGCCCAATGCTGGTTTACATGTTTTTGCCTAAAGGAAAGTTTTTAAAAACAAAACAAAAAGGAAACAGATAAAGAAACAAAACTTAAGCTGAAAGTAAATAATGAGATAAACCTGAAACTTCACCCTTGGGGCATAACCAGTGTGTCTCAGCAGCACTTACTGCATGTGTGGAATTGAGCCAGACGATCACATCTGTCATATTCACCCACTGGTGTGCTGAAGCCAGTGGTCCCGTTACCTCCTGGGAAGCAGAGGCATATAGTTCCTAGAAAACACACAGGCTTACTATTCCAAGAAAAAAGGCTAAAGTGAGCATCTCCAATTGTACTCAGGAAGTACCAATTTCATGCAATTTGGAAATGCATCTCTCAGAAAAGCTTTTGTTTTGCTGGTTGCTTAGAATTGGCCACCAACCACATGGGTTTCGGTACCAAACCCAGAAGTTTCCCAAAAGTTTGGTCTCCGAGGCTGTTGACCTGTGTCTACTCCCCGCAAAAATGAAATAATAGTGCTACAGGCTGTGGCACAAAAAGCCCCAATCTCACCGGAAAAACCACCAAGAAAATTTAAGATTAGGAATAAGTGAACCAAATTATTTTCTTTGCTAGAGTGAGAGTGTATCCTTGGGTGTTCTCAGAATACTTGAGTCCTGCAGCAGGACTGGGGCCAAGGGTGGCTTGGAGAACTTCAAGTCCTGCTTCATCTGCAGCAGCTCACCCACCCACAATTCGATCTTCAGTGCTTTTGTGTTTTAATATGGCCAACTGATGCTTTTTCAATCTTACAGGAAACGTGAGTCAAAACATGTTTTAAAAATTCTTTGTTTTTATTAATTCGTATTATACAACATAGGCAAATCCTGTTTCATCAAACGTCCTCTTGCCTGATACTTAGCTCATTTCCACTCTGTCCCCACCCCAGTTTCAACAGCCACATGTGAGCTCTCATAAGTCATCAGTAAGACCAGCTGTAGCTTGCTTCTCCTAATTAAGAGGGAAGCTGTGCCTTGCTGGGAAGAGAATGCAGAATGTGGGACAAATCTCTATGGCTCCCTAGCTCAGGATGGGAACAAAATTTCTGAAACTAAAGTGTGTCACGTGTGCACACCCTAAATAGAATCTGTGAATTTAGAATAATCCACTGATAATACCACAGTAATTAAAAAGAAACTGCAGCAATTAGGCTGGCTGTTGCCACCAATTTTGTGTCTGATTGTTTTTTAAAGGTGCATTTGTCCTTCCTTAGTTACTCTTGAAACATTTTAGAACTCACAGAATAAACTATTTAAACACACAGACACACAGACAGACACACACACGTGCAGCAAAGGTATGAATAAGCTATGATAAGAAAAAGATTTAACTATATCAAGGACATCTCAGTTTGAGGTCTTTTCTTTTGTCTTTTTGCCCAGAAATCTGTCTCCATAGAAGCTGAAACAAAATATGGAGACAAAATGGGAATTAAAATTTAAGAGGGGGAGAAGGTCAGAGCAATTCACAGTAATCTCACTGGAGACCAGATTCTCTCTTCATCAAAAAGTTTTTTAAAAAGAAAAGAATGGATGGATAATCTTTGCATATTGAAGAACACTGGGAACTGATTTAAATCCAAGTTGCAAGAACTGCAGTTCTATGGCTCAGCTCTAGCTTATCACCAAAGGAAAAGTTAAGAGATGGCTATTAAAAAGTTAAGGTGACTTTTGGCAAGCAAAGGCCTTAGAGACTTCTGAGAATTTGAATCAATCTGGTTGAATCTGATGCCACAATAATTGAAAATCTTATAGTCTATCTTCCTGCTGTCTGGAGCAAGCACTCTGGCTTTCTAAACATTCTAAAATAGAATGTTTTCCTGATTACTTGGTTTTAAATATACTTCCTATAAGAAGTCAGACCTGAGCAGTCAGACAGGTTCCTGTGTGGATTGCAAAGGCCACTTCCCAAGCTGACCTCTTCCAGACTGCCCCACCACAGCCTGAGCATTTTCTGTTTTCTTTACAATATTTAGCTTCCTAATGAACCATGTCAATGGATTTTTTTTCCCAAAGGTTGTATTTTTTAATTTTTATAACAAACTATAGTGTTTAATAGGGCATGTCAATGGATTTTAAAGGACAATTTTAAATGAAGACAAAAGGAGCGAGGCCCATGGCTTACCTTTGCTCTCTGATACATTGTCCGTCCTATAATTTGTGTGCTGTCGAACATATCCTGTCCAGGTCCCTTAGCAATGCACATGCTAGGCTGGGACAAAATAAGATAGGATGCATTCTTGGTTAAGTTAGCAATTATTTTAAGGAATGAGGAATTATAACTGAATCTAAGCAAACAGATTTTTTAAACCACATTCTAGCATTTCTTTTCAGGTGGTCTCTCAAAGTACAGGCTATAAAAACAAAATTATACATGGAACTAAAACAGTGAATATCTTTAGAAATTATTTATTCTGGAGCCTTTCTTTTAAAAATAAGGAAATTGAGGCTCATACAGGTAAAAGGATGTGTTGGTGATTATCCAAGTATCTAATATCTGAGCTAAGACTTGAAGCCTGATCTTTCCATTGACTGCACGTCTTTCTACTTGCTTGTTCTTGCCTCAGATTCTTACTCATGATTATCTTAAATTGAAACTCAGTTAAATTATACTGGAACAACTAACTGGACTTCTGGGGGAAAAAAACATCAATAAATAAATCTGGCCCTATTTCCTACTTTTTATGTCAGAAAAATTTAAGATTCATCAAGCACTTAAATATTATAAGTAGAATCAAAAAAGTACTAAGAGAAATATGGATGGATGTATTTTGTAGTCAGAGGGTGTGAGCAGACTCTCCTAAAAGTTATCTAGAACAAGCTTAGTTAAACTGGACAGCTTAAATATCTTAAATGTGCATAAGGGCAAAAGATAAACTAGGAGAAAAGTTAGTATCATTTTGAGAAAACTAAGACTTTAATATATTGGGAGCTCTAAAAAGTCAATAAAAAATATCTTTATTAATNACACAAAAAATCTACAATAAAATACTAGCAAACTGAATACAGTAACATAGAAAAAGAATTGTTATAGAATATGACCAACTGGGATTTTTTCCAGGAATGCAAAGTTGGGTAAACATTCAAAAACTGATCAGTGAAGTGTAACATATTAATATAATTTTTAGAATTACATTATTATCTGAGTAGATACAGAGAGAAACATTTGACAAAAATCTAACACCATTTTATGATAATAATACTCAACAAACTAGGAATATAAGTAAATTTCCTCAACCTGATAAAGGATTAAAAACCCAGAGCTAGCATTATACTTAACGATGAATGACTGAATGCTTTTTCCATAGTATCAGGAACAACACAGAATGTATAGCCTTTCCACTTCTATTCAGCATTGTTCTGAAGGTTCTAGCCAGGGCAATTAGGCAAGAAAAAGAAATAAAAGGCATTCACGTTGGAAAAGAGAAATTAAAATTATTGATATTTCTATTTTAAGATGACATGATCTTAAAATTTATAAGCTGATTCTAAAATATTAGAACTAATAAATGAGTTCAGCAAGGTTGTAGGATATAAGGTCAATATACAAAATAGTTGTATTTGTATACATTTTCTATGAACAATTCAAACATGAAATTGAGGAAAACATTCCATTTAGAATAGCATAGAAAAGAGTAAAATACTAAGAAATAAACTTAACAAAAAGTACAAAATTTATACTCTTAAAATTATCAAACTGTTGAAAAAAATTAAAGATCTAAACAATGCCAAAACATCCATGTACATGGATCAGATTACATAATATTGCTAAGATGGCAATACTCCCCCAAATTAATCTGTAAATTCAATGGCATTTCCACCAGAATCCCAACTGACTTCTTTGTAAAAATTTACAAGCTGATTCTAAAGTTCCTGTGAAACTGCAAAAAAACTCAGAAGTCGAAACAATCTTCAAAGAGGAGGTCAAGGTAGAATGACCCATTCTTTCTGATCTCAAAGGAAACAGTAACCAAGAGAGGGTTGTACTGGCACTAGGTACAACCTAGTGTATATGCCTAGGTTGACTAGGCATATAAATCAATGGAATTGAATTGCTAATCCAGAAACAAAGCCACATGTCAACTAATTTTTAACACATGTGCCAAGATTATAGAATGGGTAAATAGTAATCTTTCCCATAAGTGGTGCAGAGATAGCTGAATAGTCACACGCAAAAGAACGAAGTCAGGCCATGACCTCCATGATACAAAAAATTTAAATTAAAAGGGATCCAAGACTTAAATGTAAAGCTAAAACCATAAAAGTCTTAGAAGAAAATAAGGGTAAATCTTCACGACATTGGATTTGGAGAAAGATTCCTACATATGGCATTAAGCCATGAGTAACAAAACTTAGACTTATTAAAAATTAAGAACTTTTGTGTTTCAAAGGACACAAATCAATAAAGTGAAAAAACAACCTACAGAATGGAAGAAAATACTTTCATATCATACATTTGATAAGGGACTGTATACAGAAAACACAAAATCCACTTATAACTCAATAATAAAAAGAAAAATAACTCAAATTTTAAAATGAGAAAACTATGTAAATGATGTTTCTCCCAGGAAGACATACATGTGGTTAATAAGTGCATGAAAAGATGTTTGACATAATTAATCATTAGGGAAATGCAAATCAAAACCACAATCAGATAGATATCCCTCCATACCTCCTAGGGTGGCTAGATTCAGTAAGTCAGATAATAATAAGTATTGGCAAAGACATAAAAAATCAGAACCCTATACACTGCCTGTAGAAATGAAAAATGGTACAGCCATTTCAGAAATAGTCTGGCAGTTTCTCAGATGATTAAATGTACAGTTATCATATAATCCAGCAATTTCATTCCTAGAAATATACACAAGAGGAAAGATGAAAACACACACTCACATAAAAATCACATAAACATTTATGGAATATTTCTAGATTAATAATAACTAAAACATGGGACAATCCAAATGTCCATCAAGTGAGGAATGTATAAACAAATCTGATATGTTGACATAAAGGAATATTATTCAATTATAAAGAAGAATGAGGCTGGGCATAGTGGCCCACACCTTTAATCCCAGGACTCTAGAAGGCCGAGGCGAGTGGATTACTTGAGGTCAGGAGTTGCAGATCAGCCTAGCCAACATGGTGAAACCCTGTCTCTACTAAAAATACAAAAATTAGCCAGGCATAGTGGCGGGTGCCTGTAGTCCCAGTTACTTGGGAAGCTGAAGCAGGAGAATCGCTTGAACCTGGGAGACAGAGGTTGCAGTGAGCTGAGATTGCACCACTGCACTGCAGCCTAGGTGACAAAAGCAAAATCCCATCTCAAACAAAAGGAATGATACATGTTAAAATATCAATGAGCCTTTAAAGCATGATGCTAAGTAAAAGAAGCCAACAAAAAATGCCACATATTATATGATTCCTTTTGTATGAAATGTTCAGAATAGGAAAATACAGATACAGAAATATTAGTGGTTGCTTAGATCTGTGGGGTGCATGGTCATGTACAAGCCTGGAAAACCAGCAGACCCTGAGTTTAAAAATAAAAATAATAAAGGTATTGGCTACAATGAAATCTGATCAGAGAACAGAACCCAGAAGTGTCAGAAGCTGAAACCATACCCTTACCCTGTGTAAAATTGAGGCTTCCAACTCCATCAATGGTGCCAGCCGCAAAACTGTAGCCCAATGCTGGTTTACATGTTTTTGCCTAAAGGAAAGTTTTTAAAAACAAAACAAAAAGGAAACAGATAAAGAAACAAAACTTAAGCTGAAAGTAAATAATGAGATAAACCTGAAACTTCACCCTTGGGGCATAACCAGTGTGTCTCAGCAGCACTTACTGCATGTGTGGAATTGAGCCAGACGATCACATCTGTCATATTCACCCACTGGTGTGCTGAAGCCAGTGGTCCCGTTACCTCCTGGGAAGCAGAGGCATATAGTTCCTAGAAAACACACAGGCTTACTATTCCAAGAAAAAAGGCTAAAGTGAGCATCTCCAATTGTACTCAGGAAGTACCAATTTCATGCAATTTGGAAATGCATCTCTCAGAAAAGCTTTTGTTTTGCTGGTTGCTTAGAATTGGCCACCAACCACATGGGTTTCGGTACCAAACCCAGAAGTTTCCCAAAAGTTTGGTCTCCGAGGCTGTTGACCTGTGTCTACTCCCCGCAAAAATGAAATAATAGTGCTACAGGCTGTGGCACAAAAAGCCCCAATCTCACCGGAAAAACCACCAAGAAAATTTAAGATTAGGAATAAGTGAACCAAATTATTTTCTTTGCTAGAGTGAGAGTGTATCCTTGGGTGTTCTCAGAATACTTGAGTCCTGCAGCAGGACTGGGGCCAAGGGTGGCTTGGAGAACTTCAAGTCCTGCTTCATCTGCAGCAGCTCACCCACCCACAATTCGATCTTCAGTGCTTTTGTGTTTTAATATGGCCAACTGATGCTTTTTCAATCTTACAGGAAACGTGAGTCAAAACATGTTTTAAAAATTCTTTGTTTTTATTAATTCGTATTATACAACATAGGCAAATCCTGTTTCATCAAACGTCCTCTTGCCTGATACTTAGCTCATTTCCACTCTGTCCCCACCCCAGTTTCAACAGCCACATGTGAGCTCTCATAAGTCATCAGTAAGACCAGCTGTAGCTTGCTTCTCCTAATTAAGAGGGAAGCTGTGCCTTGCTGGGAAGAGAATGCAGAATGTGGGACAAATCTCTATGGCTCCCTAGCTCAGGATGGGAACAAAATTTCTGAAACTAAAGTGTGTCACGTGTGCACACCCTAAATAGAATCTGTGAATTTAGAATAATCCACTGATAATACCACAGTAATTAAAAAGAAACTGCAGCAATTAGGCTGGCTGTTGCCACCAATTTTGTGTCTGATTGTTTTTTAAAGGTGCATTTGTCCTTCCTTAGTTACTCTTGAAACATTTTAGAACTCACAGAATAAACTATTTAAACACACAGACACACAGACAGACACACACACGTGCAGCAAAGGTATGAATAAGCTATGATAAGAAAAAGATTTAACTATATCAAGGACATCTCAGTTTGAGGTCTTTTCTTTTGTCTTTTTGCCCAGAAATCTGTCTCCATAGAAGCTGAAACAAAATATGGAGACAAAATGGGAATTAAAATTTAAGAGGGGGAGAAGGTCAGAGCAATTCACAGTAATCTCACTGGAGACCAGATTCTCTCTTCATCAAAAAGTTTTTTAAAAAGAAAAGAATGGATGGATAATCTTTGCATATTGAAGAACACTGGGAACTGATTTAAATCCAAGTTGCAAGAACTGCAGTTCTATGGCTCAGCTCTAGCTTATCACCAAAGGAAAAGTTAAGAGATGGCTATTAAAAAGTTAAGGTGACTTTTGGCAAGCAAAGGCCTTAGAGACTTCTGAGAATTTGAATCAATCTGGTTGAATCTGATGCCACAATAATTGAAAATCTTATAGTCTATCTTCCTGCTGTCTGGAGCAAGCACTCTGGCTTTCTAAACATTCTAAAATAGAATGTTTTCCTGATTACTTGGTTTTAAATATACTTCCTATAAGAAGTCAGACCTGAGCAGTCAGACAGGTTCCTGTGTGGATTGCAAAGGCCACTTCCCAAGCTGACCTCTTCCAGACTGCCCCACCACAGCCTGAGCATTTTCTGTTTTCTTTACAATATTTAGCTTCCTAATGAACCATGTCAATGGATTTTTTTTCCCAAAGGTTGTATTTTTTAATTTTTATAACAAACTATAGTGTTTAATAGGGCATGTCAATGGATTTTAAAGGACAATTTTAAATGAAGACAAAAGGAGCGAGGCCCATGGCTTACCTTTGCTCTCTGATACATTGTCCGTCCTATAATTTGTGTGCTGTCGAACATATCCTGTCCAGGTCCCTTAGCAATGCACATGCTAGGCTGGGACAAAATAAGATAGGATGCATTCTTGGTTAAGTTAGCAATTATTTTAAGGAATGAGGAATTATAACTGAATCTAAGCAAACAGATTTTTTAAACCACATTCTAGCATTTCTTTTCAGGTGGTCTCTCAAAGTACAGGCTATAAAAACAAAATTATACATGGAACTAAAACAGTGAATATCTTTAGAAATTATTTATTCTGGAGCCTTTCTTTTAAAAATAAGGAAATTGAGGCTCATACAGGTAAAAGGATGTGTTGGTGATTATCCAAGTATCTAATATCTGAGCTAAGACTTGAAGCCTGATCTTTCCATTGACTGCACGTCTTTCTACTTGCTTGTTCTTGCCTCAGATTCTTACTCATGATTATCTTAAATTGAAACTCAGTTAAATTATACTGGAACAACTAACTGGACTTCTGGGGGAAAAAAACATCAATAAATAAATCTGGCCCTATTTCCTACTTTTTATGTCAGAAAAATTTAAGATTCATCAAGCACTTAAATATTATAAGTAGAATCAAAAAAGTACTAAGAGAAATATGGATGGATGTATTTTGTAGTCAGAGGGTGTGAGCAGACTCTCCTAAAAGTTATCTAGAACAAGCTTAGTTAAACTGGACAGCTTAAATATCTTAAATGTGCATAAAGGCAACTGATAAACTAGGAGAAAAGTTAGTATCATTTTGAGAAAACTAAGACTTTAATATATTGGGAGCTCTAAAAAGTCAATAAAAAATATCTTTATTAATACTGATATTAACCCCATTGGATAGAGCCGACTGGGATAGAATAAATATCCCAGAAATTGTGTACAAAAAAAGCATTGTAACAAGCAAAATGTTCTAAAAACACAAAGAATAAGAACCCCAAACTAGCCTCTACTGCTCACATCAAAGTTGAATACAAAGCTAAATAAACATTGCAGGAGTTAAATAAATGGTGATATAGCTTTATTTGCTGTCTTTAAAACATATCACACAAATCTGGATACAGTCATTGAAAGGTTTCTAAGAAAAATTAAATGGAAAACTGAAGTCCTGGATACAAAACTCAAAATCCATAAATAATTAATAAAATGTTATTTATAAATGCATAAATAAATACATAGGAAGAGGTATGAGAATAGTAACTTCCAGGAAGAGCAAAGTGTAGAGGAAAAGGAGGTGAACAGTGACTTTCACTTGTTACTATTCTCTGTGCTTCCACATTATTCGAATTTTTACAGCAATTTTGTGCTTGTAATTTTTAAAAAAGGAAAAGGAATTTTGGTCTTATATTAAAAACTCTATAGACTTTACAATCCATGAGAAATGTCTCAGGCAGGTAGTTTTTAGTACAAACTTGTGACTTTTGAAACACCAAAGCAAAATGTTTTACATTGTCTAAGTTTGGGAAAGGGTAGTTAATATCTGACAGTTACTGAATTGTCTCATCATTTACGAAACTTTAACAGTCACTCAAATGGAAAAATATAACTTCACTCAGTTAAGATCTGGTGGGTTTGGACAGGTGCTTTCGAGAAGAGCAGGTGCTAGAGGGAACTAGGCCAGTGTATACTAGAAGGCAACATATTTGTAAATTAATTATAAATATTCAAATATAAAATGTATATGAGATGCAAAAACAAACATTTCATGTGCCATACTTACTTACCCCACCAATGGGACAAGTATTATTGGGGTTATCACAGGACTCTCCCGTGTTGACACAATGTGGGCCGAGAATGTTGGGGGACACATCTCCTAGGTTTGATGAAGCAAAGGCTGCTACAAATGGTCCCTGCCAAAAGAAATACCAAGTTGCCTTTAATTCTTCACTATTTCCTATAATGACTGCCATTAGAAATGCAAACATTAAATTCACTCTGGTAAACTCTTCAAAATCATTTGCAGACAGTAAAAAGAGGATACAAAATATTCTGTAGTTAGCCTGTTCACTCTGATGATAGTGTCTTTTGCTGTGCAGAAGCTCTTGAGTTTAATTAGATCCCATTTGTCAATTTTCGCTTTAGTTGCCATTGCTTTTAGTGTTTTAGCCATGAAGCCTTTGCCCATGCCTATGTCCTGAATGGTATTGCCGAGGTTTTCTTCTAGGATTTTTATGGTTTTAGGACTTACATTTAACTCTTGAATCCACTTTGAGTTAATTTTTGTATAAGGTGGAAGGAAGGAGTCCAGTTTTGGTTTTCTGTATATGGCTAGTCAGTTTTCCCAAAACCATTTACTACATAGGAAATCCTTTCCCCATTGCTTGTTTTTGTCAGGTTTTTCAAAGATCAGATGGTTATAGATGTGCGGCATTACTTCTGGGTCCTCTGTTCTGTTCCATTGGTCTACATATCTGTTTTGGTAGCAGTACCATGCTGTTTTGGTTACTGTACTCTTGTAGTATAGCTTGAAGTTAGTTCAACCATTGTAGAAAACAGTGTGGTGATTCCTCAAGGAAGTAGAACTAGAAATACCATTTGACCCAGCAATCCCATTACTGAGTATATACCCAAAGGATTAGAAATCAATCTACTATGAAGACACATGCACACATATGTTTATTGCAGCACTATTCACAATAGCAAAGACTTGGAACCAACCAAAATGCCCATCAGTGATAGACTGGATAAAGAAAATGTGGCACATATACACCATGGAATACTATGCAGCCATAAAGAAGGATGAGTTCATGTTTTTTGAAGGGACATGGAAGAAGCTGGAAACCATCATTCTCAGTGAAGTAACACAGGAACAGAAAACCAAACACTGCATGTTCTCACTCATAAGTGGGAGTTGAACAATGAGAACACATGGACACAGGGAGGGGAACATCACACATTGGGCCTGTCAAGGGGTAGAGCACTAGGGGAGGGATAGCATTAGGCAAAATACCTAATGTAGATGACAGGTTGATGGGTACAGCAAACCACCATGGCACATGCATATCTATGTAACAAACCTGCACATTCTGTACATGTATCCCAGAACTTAAAGCATAATATATATACATATATATCTCCAGAAAAAAATATATATTCTGAGAAAACTTTTTATTCCTATAAATTCTCACAATGCAGTCAGTATACATACTATTACTGAAAATACTCCAATTATCAACAAAGCTGTTTCAAGTAGGACAGTTTCAAATTATGCCTCAAACAGAAATATTTTGACCAGAAACACTGTAACAACAAATTATAAAATGCTGACCAGTCAATCTAGTCTATTGTGTTTTATCTGGAGCTCAGAGATCCATTTGCCCTTTAAAAATAAATATCATATTGGCTTAAACAGAAAAAGGAAATGCAGACTTTCTTGTTGCACAATAAGCCTAAATACACCATCCACCATCTCGACTTGCCCTCAGTGTATCTTTTTTCTCGCTCTTCAGCCCAATTAGAGTCATGCAAGGCCTCTGGGTCAACTCAACTGCTCTAGCATTGTGCCTTACTCCCACTTTAATTTTCTTAAGGAAAGGCATAACTAAGTATTGGAGATATAAGTCTTTTTTGATACTAAAAGGTTAATTTATTTAATAGGAAACTCTCTTCTTTTCCCTAAAATCAGACTAAAGTGACAAAATAGAAAGTAAGTTTTGCCAACAAAGGAGCTTGCTTTGGTTTGGATGTGATTTATTCCTGCCAAAATTCATGCTGAAATTTGATCTCCAATGTGGCAATGTTGGGAATTGTAGCCTTGTGGGAAGAGACTGATCCCGCATGAATAGAATAATGCCTTCCCACAAGGTGAGTGAGTTCTTACTCTCCAGGGTATGGATTGCAGTAGTTCCTCCAAGAGCAGGTTGTTAAAAAAGAGCCTGGCTCCCTCAGTTTTTCTCTCTTGTTTCCTCTTTCACGTGTGATCTCTTAGCACATCCTAGCTCCTCTTCTGATTTCTATCGTGAATATTCATGTACAATATTCTGAGAAAATTTTTATTTTATTGGAAATAACCTGAGGCCCTCACCAGATGCAGTTGTTCAATCTCAAACTTTTCAACCAACAGAATCATGAGCCAAAATAAATCTTTTTGCTTTACAAATTATCCAGTCTCAGTTATTCTGCTAACACAAAACAAACTAAGACAGAGCTAAATGATCAGGCTGAATGTTAATGGAAGTTCATACCTTTATAAGGAAATATTAATTCTAGGCAAGGGCCTGAGACTGTTATCCTATTATATAGTTTTCCGAATTTGGGTCTGGTGCAGTGGCTCATGCCTGTAATAGGAGCACTTTGGGAGGCCAAGGTGGGCGGATCACTTGAGGTCAGGAGTTTAAGACCAGCCTGGTCAACATGGCGAAACCCCATCTCTACTAAAAATACAAAAATTAGCTGGGTGTGGGGGCGTGCACTTGCAATTTCAACTACTCAGGAGACTGAGGCACAAGAATCACTTGAACCCAGGAGGCGGAGGTTGCAGTGAACTGAGATCATGCCACTGCGCTCTAGCCTGGGTGACAGCGTGAGACTCTGTCTCAAAAAAATAAAAATAAAATTGTGCTTAATACTTGTGTAGCTCTAAAAACAAAAGTAAATATCAACAGTTCGTCATATTTTCAGCTTAATCAAAAACTACTATTATCACAAAAATCTTGAACTTGCCCTTCCTTATTCAACTAATAACTTTATGAAGCAATGAATATAAGGACTACCTAACACAAAAAGCAAATGGATTAGTACTCATTTTTAATTTTTCTTTCCCTATTAGAGATGATGGTAAATGCTCTCTATCCAAGCATATCAATATGTGAGATTGATGATGACACTTTATTCTGGAGATTTGAATCACCTTTTCTGAATGCAGCATGAATGATGACACTCAGTGACTCAAGATGAAGCTTCAATTATATAAATTCTCACCTGTCCAGGTAGATATCCTTTGTTCTTCTCTTGCTCAAGAAGGTAAGATGCATAGCCCACATTGTCGCTGTTTACAAGATGGTTACTGTTGTTCATGCTGACTGGGTGGATAGCAAACCAGCTGTAAAGGAGCAAGAAGCTCTAAGTTAATCAGAAGAACCAGAGAACTGGGGCCAAGAACTGACTGGGAGCTTAAGTTTTCTCTAGCAGGAAAAAATATTTTTAAATGATAGACATTCTACATCTAGATTCTTTCATTGTTCATGTGCTTAAAAGTGCAATGCAAACATGTACTCAAAGTCTGATCATTTTCATAAATTAAAAATACAGAACTCCATTTTCATGACTATTTCATCATTGGCATCCTCTTTAGATGCGTCAGTTATGAGATGACATACTTAAAGAACTGTATATACATGGACTTTGTCCTTCAAGATAGGCACACAGATAGTAATTATTCAAATCTATCCAATCTGACATTTGCTGAGGGTTATCTGCATGCCAAGCACTGAATAAACTGTGGCTTACTTTCAGAATCTCATCAAAGACACAGATGCAAACAAATGGCTTTAACACAGTGTGACAAACATTACAAAGAAACAGGCATAAAGTGTTTAGGGAACACAGATGACTAACAATTAATTCTTGAGGGCATTACAGGGAGAGGAAACAGCAGAGTAAATGCACAGAAACATGAAAGAGGATGTTATGCATAATTCAGTATATCCTTATGCCTAGTAATATCTTGTTTAAGTGTAAAGCTATACAGTTTACAAACTAATTTCACATCTGTTACCTTATTTGAACTTCACAACAACTCTGAGAGACAGGCTGTTTTACCTCTATTCTGCATAGGTGATCTAGAGAAGCCAAATAAAGGTCTACTGGCTCATAGAGACCCAGGACTTAAGTATGGGTCTTGTGACACCATGTCCAGAGGGCTTTGTAGGATCAAACCACCACACAGGTGAAAAGGATATTTACAGTGTGGAAGGCAGGAAAGCGGATTGACTGGAATGCTCAAGAAAAGAGAGATGCCAATTCATAAAGTGCCAGGTTAGCTTAGAATTAAAAAAAAAATTTGTTGTTATTGATTCAATTCTTTGTTGAAAAATCTTTAAACATTTTAGCTTACATTCCTACCTAAGCAATGTAATTGCACAAAACTAAGCATCTTCTTAATGGCTAGGAAGGATTTAGGACTTCAAGATCGTCTTTCGGGCATCATCTTTTTTATTGCCTACCAGAAGCAGACATAGGGCAGAAATGGCCTGCTCAAAGCCCACTGACGTTAGGCGGGCAACACAAATGGGTCATGCTGGTTGATACAATACGGACTAGTATGGACTGTAGAAAATTTGCAGTGTCTAAAGTTCACAGCCTCTACCCAGCTCCGGCCAAGAGTTGCCTTATAGAAGTATAAACCAGTGCTGCCAGCTCTTCTCATTTTTTCAAAAGGAGCCACAGATCCATGTTTTCATATGTATTTATCAACTTTAAAATTCTTCAGAAAGTAAACGGCATGGAAACAAAGGACAGGAACTGCTATACATTAAGAGACTTAAGAAAGTAGCCAACAAATGTAGTTTGTGATCTGATTCAAACAAAACAGCTATTTTAAACAAACACAAAAAGACTTTTTGATATAATCAGGGAAAACTGAACACAGATTGGGCATTAGATCACATTAGGATATTAACTTTAATTTTGTTGGTTGTAATAAATGATTGAGGTTACATTTTTTAAAGCCTTTATCTGGTGGAGATATATACGGAAATATTTATGAGTGAAATGTATCTAAAGACATATGTACACTTATGTTCACTGCAGCACTACCCACAATAGCAAAGACATGGAATCAACCTAAATGCCCATCAATGATAGACTGGATAAAGGAAATGTGGTACATATATACCATGAAATACTGTGCAGCCATAAAAGGAACAAGATCATGTCCTTTGCAGGAACATAAATGGAGCTGGAGGCCATCACTTTTAGCAAACAAACACAGGAAAAGAAAACCAGATACCATATCTTCTCACAGGTAGGAACTGAACGATGAGAACACATGGACACACAGAGAGGAACAATACACACTGGGGCCTGTTGGAGAGTGAAGTATGGAAGGAGGGAGAAAATTAGGAAAAATAACTAATGGGTACTAGGCCTAATACCAGGGTGATGAAATAATCTGTACAATGAAGCCCCATGACACACATTTACCCATGTAACCAACCTGCAAATGTATCCCTGAACTTACAATAAAAGTTAAATATTAAAAAAAGAATGTATAATGTCTGATATTTGCTTTCAAACACTCTTGCCAAACGGAAAAAAAAAGTGAGGGGACGGATAAAACAGAATGACAGAGTCCTGCTAATTAGTGAAGCTGGAATACGTTACACGGATATCCATTACATTAATCACTGTAATCAGTATGCATTTGAAAATTTGTATATAGCTTCTTTTTCATGTTGACATCCATTTAGAATTTTTCAAAACACAATGTCAAGCCAAATCACTAATGAGTGAGCTGAATTCACTCCCTGAGATGGTTATTTGCCGCTGTGCTAAGGAATAAACATTTATTTAGGCTGAAGATATTATAGAGTCATCCCCTCAAAGTTACTTGCAAGATGTTTACATTTACAAATTTTCTTCTATTAGCTTCATGTGTGTGGTTTGTCTCTTTCTCTTAGAACACAAGTATCAGGAAATTCTAATCAACTAGTGTTTTCCAGTTACATGGATTTTGCTTTTTTGGAGTTTTACTCTTTAGTATGGAAGAAAACATGGTGGTGGCATTTTGGCTTCCTAACCAAAATATTTTCATCTGATACAATCATGCTGAGGTCAGCCAGCTTCAGCCAACACTGAATATTTCCATTACAGTCAAATAAAATCCATACAACAAATATCTATTGACATTGACTATTATCTAGCTCTTGTTAGACAAAGGACTTCAACTACAAGATCTCATTTTATTCTCACGGCAATTCTTTGAGTCAAGTACTATCATTATCTTCATTCTACAACTAAGAAAACTAAGTCCCAGAGTGGTAACATTATCTGACCTAGGTCACACAGTGTTAAGTCAAGAAGCAAAGAAGCAGGGCTATGAATTCAGGTGTGTGTGTGTGTGCGTGCATGTATGCTCTTATCCACAGTGGGATCCTGGTTCTGTCCCTTCTCTTTATTCACTTGCTCATTCACTACACGTTTGGTTAACTTTGATTCTGTGCCAGCACCAAGAACATAAAGATGAATAAGGCATCATCTTGGCCTTGAGAAATGCTTCACAAAAGATGTGACATTTGAGTTGGATCTTAAAAGATGAGGAGGAGTGACGCAAAGGAATCACTAGAGAAGAAGCATTCCTAGCAGAGGAAGTAACATCTGCAAAGGCATTAAGATGTGAAGGAGGGCCCTGTGTTTAGAGAATGGATAGTCAGGGTGGCCAGAGTAGAATGGATATGGACAAGGAAAGATGGCAGTTGTATCATCCATTCAATCAACATGAATTTATTGGGAACTATGTTGACTGGCACTGTGTGAGGCCCCAAGGAATGTAAAGAGGAATAAAATGCATTTCCTACCATCAAGGACCTTACACATTTAGGCCACAATGGTATCTGTAGAGAAAGCATGTGCTAAGAATTTCAATCTACTAATTAGATATAGACATGATTTCTTCTTCTTCTTTTGAAGAAGTGTCTCCCTCTGTTGCCCCAGCTGTGGTGCAGTGGTGCAATCATGGCTCACTTCAGCCTTGACCTCCCAGACTCAAGTAGTCCTCCCACCTCAGCCTCCCAAGTAGCTGGCACTACGGATGTGCACCACTATGCCTAGTTAATTCTTTATATTTTTTGTAGAGATAGGGGTCTCACTGTGTTGCCCAGGCTGATCTCCAACTCCAGACCTCAAGCGATCCTCCTGCCTCACCCTCCTAAAGTGCTGGTTTTACAGGTTGAACCACCACACCTGGCTTGATTTCTTCTTCATTCCATTTATTTTAAGCCTTAGAAAATAAATCGAAATTTTTCTCTAGAAAATTGAAATAAGTGTTCAGAAAATCGTTATTTGAATTGAAGATGTCATATTTTTCCTCCTTTGTCCTTTGAAATGTGGATTATTAAATCAGCAAACTTGTCACAGCAACCAAAGTACTATGGTTATGGATGAATATTTTTAAAGATATGGAGAATGGTGATCATTTTAATTTTAAAACACTGTACTTATAATTTATTTTATCTGGCCAAAAAATATTCTTCAAAGCAAAGTTCAAAAGAAAGGAAGAAAGCTTTAGTTAGTTTCAGAAGTTAGAACACAGACATAAAAGGATGAATACATCCCTGATAATAAGCATTTTTAATAATGCTTATGTCACAGCTAGATGTAAAATAGGAAGCAAGGTGCTACTTGAATCAGCATGATATAATTAAAAGTACTGTGAAAAGTCAAGAAATTGGGGAGATTATCCTAGTTTGCAGCAAAGTTAGTCAAAATTTCTGGACCAATATTTTAAAATTAGTGAGACTGAAAAATAATAGATTTCAACTATATGAATCAGTAAGCAACATAATAATTTAGAACACTACAATTATTTTTCCTTCTGTGTAAGGAGGCATTTGGAGAAAAAGATCTCTAGCAACTCTTTCAATTCAGACATTGAGTGTGCCCTACACTGAAACAAAGAAAAAAGCCAGATGCAAAACCAAGGTCTTTCAGTATTTAAAACAGTAACAAACCCACCCCAGGTCCCATGCACTCAGACCTGGGCCTCCATGTCCAGTGTGCAAGTTGTGTCCTGCACATAGAACACTGGCAAAGGGGGTAAGTGAGGGTTAAATCCAGCCTCCGTGCAGCTCACTGAGCCGGGCACTTCAGCCAGCCCAGAAAAGAGGACGCGTTTGTGTCACTCAGACAAAGGTTCTATATGCTAGCATGGCCCTCCCCGACCTAAATGTCCACAAATAGGGAAATAGAATACTGTGTGTATCCATTCAATCTTGTTCGTGAAGATTCATAGCAACATGAGAGCTCTTCAGTAAATAAAATATAGGAGGCCGAATGGGTTGAATAATGTCACTCAAAAATGCATACTCATCTGGAACCTCAGAATGTGACTTACCTGCAAATACGGGTTTTATAGATGTAATCAAGGTAAAGATCAAGTGATATTATACTGACTGCATGTAGGTTCTAAATCCAATGACTAGCATCCTTACAACAAGAGGAAAGGAACAGAGAGATACCCAGAGACATAGAGAAGACAGTGATATTAAGATGGGGGCACAGACTGGAGGGATCTGCCTACAAGCCAATGAAGTCAAGGATTGACGGCAGCTACTAGAAGCTAAAAGAGATGCGTGGAACAGATTCCCCACTGAGAGCCTCCAGAAGGAACCAACACTGATAATGCTTTGAATTTGGACTTCTGGCCTCCTGACCTGTGAGAGAATAAATTTCTGTTGTTTTAAGCCACCCAGCCTTTGGTAATGAGTGGCTTCCCTAGGAAACTAATGCAGAGGCTAATATTATTTTACAGTAGCTAAAAATACCAGTTCTGGAGTCAGATGTGACTCCAGATACTTAATAAGTCAGTCAATACCTAATTTAAACCTCAATATTCATATCTGTAACATAATGAAAATAGCAGTGTCTGCATTTGACAATTAAAATAACTAATACATGTGAGGAGCTTAGTACAAAGACTGGACTAAACCAAGAATGGAAAAAATGTTCACTATGAGAATGTTGGTGATGCTATACTGATCTGCTGCTGCCAGATGATGATGATGATGATGATAAGGGAAAGAGATACCAAGCTCCAAGCATAAGCATGTACACAATTCTTAAGATTAATATAATGTTAAATATATGGGGACAGCGTTCAACATTCACAACACATGTATACTCAACCCATATGCTATGGGCATGAAATGATTCAGTGAGGATAGCCTGCCCTCTTGTGGCAGAGATGTGAGGAGTGCTCACAAAATGCCCATGTGCTCTTCTATTTCCCAGTCTCATTTGCAAGGTGGGACTTGTGAATAGCTCTGACTAGTAACACATGTGTAATCTTCATTAGACTTTCCATGAGTGGAAAATAAGTTCTCAATGTGTTAAGTCACTGGAGTTTCATGTTCTGCCTTGTGTGGCCCTTGGCATTAATTACCTTCCCACCCTGGTTTTCACTCCATCACAATCATCCTCACCCCGCCCCAATGCAAACTGTTTGGAGAAGAAGAGGAAAGCATGTTTCGTTGTCTTACACTGGAAGCATTATTGGGCCCAAAATTTTACCCAAAGGGAAACCTAAATTTTAAACCAGCAGAAGCAAAGAATATAGACTGGACTGCTCAGGTTTTAAAAAGATAATGAGCTCTAGCCTGAAGAGCCCTCCTAAAGTTATAGGCACACCTGAGACAAGTATCCTGCAGAATACTCTACCATCTCCACTCCAGAGAAGAGAAGTACGTTCTCAAGGAATACTTTTGCTATTTTCGAAAATCCTGAATGAATAAGTCCCTCTAAATAACAACATTGGGAAAAATATATCATTACCCAATTAGGGTAAATTCTGTTAAGTTGCAGCAATCAAAATTCTTGCACCTAGGCTGGGTGCAGTGGCTCACACCTTTAATCCCAGCACTTTGGGAGGCCGAGGCAGGAGTTCGAGACGAGCCTGGCCAACATGGCAAAACCCCGTCTCTACTAAAAATACAAAAATTAGCCAGGTGTGATGATGCATAACTGTAATCCCAGCTACTAAGGAGGCTGAAGAAGGAGAATCACTTGAACCTCCAGGAGGCAAAGGTTGCAGTGAGCCAAGATCACGCCACTGCACTCCAGCGTGGGCGACAGAGCAAAACTCTGTCAAAAAAAATAAAATTAAAAAATTAAAAAATCCTTGCATCTTACATGGTAAGTGGTCAATAAGAAACAGGAAATGGCCAATAAGAGTATTGGTTTTTTAATTGAGCGAAACTGTGAATTGAAGACATTTAAAGGAAAAAACAGCGGTTTGGCTTTTTTAAGCCTGTTACTTGGCAACAATTGTAAAGCATGGTAATACTAAGGTTGGCAAGATTATGAGAAACAACATTCTGCTCATGTTTGAGTAACAGAAGAATAAACCAACAAAGGGCTGTTTGGCAATTTATAGGAAAAGTTTTAAAATATAAACATTCTCTTTGTCTCAAGAATCCCTTCCTAGGAATTCAGCTTAAGGAAATTGTTGGCAACTATGTATCTGTTCAAGAATGCTTATCACAGGCCGGGCTCAGTGGCTTATGTATGTAATCTCAACACTTTGGGAGGCCAAAGCAAGCAGATCACCTGAAGTCAGGAGTTTGAGACCAGCCCTGGCGAACATGGTGAAACCCTGTCTCAACTAAAAACCTATGAAAATTAGACAGGCATGGTGGTGCATGCCTGTAATTTCAGCTACTCAGGAGGCTGAGGCAGCAGAATCGCTTGAATTCAGGAGGCGGAGGTTGCAGTGAGCAAAGATTACACCACTGCACCCTATCCTGGGTGACAGAACAAGACTCCATCTCAAAAAGAAGAAAAAAAAATGCTTATCACGATGTATTTTATGATGTAAAACACTGTAAAAACCTAAATAACAAATGATTGCTGATTAGTTGAGTACATTATAATACATAAAATGGAATACTACACTGCAATTTTTAAATGGTGATTTAAAAAATACTAACTGGCATTGAAAGATATTCATAGGTATTGACAAATTTAAAAAAGTTAACAAACTGTAAATATAATAAAATCCCACTTTTTTAGGTTTTTTTTATTGCATTTTAGGTTTTGGGGTACATGTGAAGAACATGCAAGATTGTTGCATAGGTACACACATGGCAGTGTGATGTGCTGCCTTCCTCCTCATCACCTATATCTGATATTTCTCCCCATTCCATTTGACTCAGCAATCCCATTACTGGGTATATATCCAAAGGATTATAAATCGTTCTGCTATAAGGACACATGCACAAAAATGTTCTTTGCAGCACCGTTTACAATAGCAAAGACCTAGAACCAACCCAAATGCCCATCGATGATAGACTGGACAGGGAAAATGTGGCACATATATGCCATGGAATACTATGCAGCCATCATTAAAATCCCACTTTAAAAAAAAAATCTATAAATATGCTTATAAAAAGTCTGAAAGACTATGTAACAAACTTTTAATAGAAACTATCTCTTGAGTCTCAGGATCACCAGATGATTTTTTGACTTTTTAATTTTTTTTCTTACTGTGGACATTTTAGAAAATAAATGAAAGGAAGATTTTTTAAATCACCAGATACAACACCAAGAATGAACCCTAAGGTAAACTATGGGTGATGATGTCTCAATGTAGGTTCATCAGTTATAAAGAGTGTACCACTCTGGTAAGCGTATTGATAGTGGAGGAGGCTGTGCATGTATTAGAATAAGGTACATATGGGAATTCTCTGCACTTTCTGCTCAATTTTTCTGCACACCTAAATCTGCTTTTAAAAATATTATTTATTAATTAAAATAATAATAAAGTCTATTTTTAAAAAACAAACTATGCCCAGCATTGGCAAAGTATGATTTTTGCATTTTTCTATTGATCAAAGCAGTCACAGGACCAGCCAAAGTTCAAGTACTAGGAAAATAATCTCCACCTTTTCATAGAAAGTGGCAAGGTCACTTCGGATAAAACACGGAATAAGAGCAATTGTTATGTTGCAGCAACCATTTTTGAAAACTACAATCTGCCATTTAAATATAGATTTTTTAAATCTCTATCAATCCAAAAAAAGTAAGAGGCGAGAGAGCAGGAAAAAGAAGGATTGAAAAGGTGAGACAAATAGCACAAAGTGAGGAGATATAGAAAAGATCAGATATAATAATCACAGTTCCTAAAAATACACCAAATTCGCTTAAAAAAAGGATTGTCAGAGTACATAAGAAATAACTAAAGCTATATGACATTCATAAGAGACACAGTTCTTAAAATGTAAGAACTCCCCTTCCACACTCTCTCATGGAAGCCTGTCTTCACCTCCTAAACTACATCTCTCTCTATTCCTTTCCACTCAGTGTGGAAGCTGCTTTCCTCTCCTGGATTCCATCTTTCTGGATTCTCTCACTCAGCGTGAGAGTTAGCTGTTTCTTTCTCTCTTCTCCTGTTTCTCTCTCTCTCTCTCTAAATAAAGCACTTTCNAAGAACAAAGGAGTGTTCAAAGAAAATGATTGAAAAATATACATGACAAATTCTGGGTTAGTGATATTCACAGACTTTGTAGACTTTAAGACAAAATAACATTATTAGCTAAGAAGAGGATCACTACAAAAGCAAACAAATACTTGATGGTCTCAGTACATAGAGATAACCATTGTTAATATTTTCATAGTATTTTAAAACTTCTAGTGCACAGTGAGTGAAACCAAGTTAGCATTCACATTTACTGAATGACCTTTTAGTCATGTGTATTTCTTATTATATGTTCCATATAGAAAAATGAACAGAAGCAAATGTACCTGAATATTAATCATGATTGATTTGGTGTAGTATACTTTTAATTTAATTTTTTCCTTTCTACTTTATTTTTCAAGTTTTCTATAGTAAGCACATACTATTTTTATAATGAGAAAAAAGACTTAGAAAAAAATAATAATCTTCCAGGTTTTCTTCAGGTTGAGAACTTTCCAGAAATCTAACAATCAAGTTCAATATCTCCAGCCAACTGTGTTTTTTTTTTTTTTTTTTTTTTTTTTTTTTTATTTGTTGTTTTTTTTTTTTTTTTTTTTTTTTTTTTTTTTTTTGATTTTTTTTCTTTTTTTTTTTTTTTTTTTTTTTTATGGCTTTGGATTCTAAACTTGGGACAATTTAAACTACACAAGGCTGATCAATCTCTGTTATCAGTCAACGGTCATCCTCTTTGTCATTAGAAAGTCCTTAATAGGCACCTTCACCTACCAGGTAGGGGGTGAACCTGACCCAGGATGAAAGCTCACTGCACAACCATGGCCAAGCTCCACTGAAGAAGAATACAGGTGAGCAGAAAGTAAAGTTAGAGCAGGAAGAGAGCATCGAGCTTCACAACATGGAGCAGAACAAGACAAAGAGGTTCAATGAATGATAATAGAAACAGAAAGCAGGGGACAAGCACAGTGGCTCAGGCCTGTGTTCCCAACATTCAGAAAGGTCAAGGTGGGAGGATCCCTTGAGGCCAGGAGTTCAAGGCCAGTCAGCAACATAGAAAAACCCTGTCTCTATTTATTTTTTAAATAAAAGCAATAAGGAAAATAAGCAGAGAGGAACGCTTTATAAATCAGAATTCATGCTAATGATAGAGAAGGCATTTAGGAAGACAAAGATGAGATAAGATGAAAAAGATATCAAGTCAAGAATGGTTTGGTAGAGGGCAGTCACTGAGGTTTCAGCATTTGCAATTTGAATGGGGTTAAGTGGACAGAAGGGAGAGTATGAAGTTGAAATAGATAAAGCCATAGAGAATAAACAGACAGTACAATTCCAGAGAAATAATTCAATTATTCTGTGTCAATTAAAGCCAAAACATTTTTGTGTAAAAAAAAAAAAGTTTTTAAATAAAGAAGCCATAGTCATATATAATAGAGATTTACATACATACTGCAACTGTAAGTCACTACCATTTGAATAAATTGGTATAATACCACAAATTGGATTTTTCTAACTTTGTACAAAAATGATTCAAATAGCTTACACAAATCACTGCCCCTGTTGCTTAAAAATATGCCTTTAAAGCATCCCCTTACAAGACCACTGACTATAAGAATAAAATGATTTACAATACACAAATAGAAGGCAGTGGAGAGGAGAGGAGAAGAGAGAAGAGGAGGAGGAGGAAAGGAAAGAAAAGGAGAGAGGAGGAAGAGGAAGAAAAGAAGGAGAAGGAAGAAGAGGAGGCCATGCAACTGCTGCAAACTCAAGGAAGAAAATGCGGCTGAAGAGGAAGGCAAAGGGAAGAAAAGCAAGACAAAACCTGTTCAGTTGTCGCATCCATCCTTGAAGAAGTAAGTCAGCCTCCCAACCTGTCTCAGAGCTGCCTTCATAAGTGCAGCTGTGTGAGAAGTAGCTCTTCCACTGACTACAGCTGTCACTCAGATTATCTGCAGTTGTGACTTTCTTTTTGATGAAGACATTTGAAAACTGTTTTGCTTTCTTCCTTCATGTTTTCTTCATATACATAATGTCTCACTGCATCAGTGACTCTCAAGCTTCCATTTATTGTCCTCTATTGAACGATAGACCCTTGGAGGTACCTTGCAGAGTCTCCCACAGTGAATTTTGTAAATGTTACACAGCTTATATTTTAATTCACAATTCAGAACATTCCAAATATGTTCTCCATGTCTGGAGAAAAAACATGTCATGTTTTTGTGTAAGGGGAAAAAGTCACAAAGTTAGCAATATTTTTCTGATATAGATTTTTCTGACATAGAGCAGCTGGTGCAAACGATGGCCTCACAACTGTAGAGGATTTAATGGTTCATGGAACGCTTTCAGGAACATAATTTTACTTCATTCCTTGAGTCTCCACTCTTCCCAACCTTTTGACAGCCTTGACTCCCAACCCTAGCTTGAAATACTTTAGTGAGTTTTCATTCCTCTTGGCATAAAAAACAAATTCTTTGTCCTGCCATCTAATCTCTAGCTCTTAGTCTTGCAACACCCTGCCCTGCTGACCTCTGGATTCCAGCCACACACACCTTTTACCAGTTCTTCAAACACTTCCCCGTTTGTGTTCAATGTTCTTTTCCAATCCCTGCATTTTGCCAGTTAATTCCTACTCCAGTTTCCAACTCCTATTGTCACTCCCTCAGGGAAACCTTTCCCAATCTCTCTAACAAGGTCAAATTCCTTTAAGATAGGTCTACGCACCTGCCTTTCTTAGCACTTAGCCCAGTTGTAATTTTACATGTGTTGCATGCCTATCTGTATACCTTCTGTTTCCCTCAGTAGACTGAAGTCTATAAGGACAGCAACTCCATCTGTATTTGTTCATCAATGTATCCCATAATAAGCTCTGTGTGGAGAGAAAATATGACAGCCATATTTGAGAAATATGGTAGTTGAGTCTCAGAGAGTTTAAGGGATTCATTCCAGTAGCACAAACATGGGTACTAGATTCCAAGGTGCTGGATTCCTGATTCCAAGGCCAGGGAATACGTCATTCCAAGGACTTGGAAGTATTGCATGGCTTATAGTAGGAACCTAGTGCAGACTTGCTGAATGAAAAACTGAAAACAAAAATGAACGTAAGAAGGAATGAATTATGAACTTGAATATGGTTATCACTGTGAAGAAGACAGTCTTGGCTGTGATGCTAGGCAGGTCACATCACCTTCCTAGTCCCTTGCTCCTCAGCTGAAGGTTGAATAGGTGATCTCCATGCTCTGTGATTCTGAGTTGCTATGCTTCCAAACTCCTCACACCTTGGGATTCTCTCTAACAGCAGGCACCTACATATGGTGGGTGAGTTACTTAGCAGCCCAGATTTGACTTTATATTTTGGATCGTTTTTAACATATTCAAAGAGCAATTGCACTATGCAACAAGAGGCAATTGCAGGAGCAATTACAACCAAGATAACATAAGGCAGCTACAGAAACAATGGAAAGTTACTGCAGGGTGTTAAGCACAACAGATGGAAAAGCTTTGCTATAACCTTGACAGTTGACCCAAGGACTTCCAGATACATGACATAATTGTATGTAAGGAAGAAAAGAACATTTAGCCAAAAGAATAGTATTTTTGAATTTTCTATTCCAGTTATTAAATTATTCAAAACCTGGCCAGGCATAGTAGCTCACACCTGTAATCCAAGCACTATGGAAGGCTGAGGTGGAAGATCACTTGAGGTCAGGAGTTTGAGATCAACCTGGGCAACATAGTAAACCATTTCTACCCCCCAAAATTAAAAATTAGCCAGGTGTGGTGGTGAGCATCTGTACTCCCAGTTACTTAGGAGGCTGAGGCAGGAGGATCACTTGAGCCTGGGAATTTGAGGCTGCAGTGAGCTATGATCACACCACTGTTCCTCAGCCTAGGCAACAGAGCAAGAGCTTGTCTCAGAAAAAAAAAAAAAATTCAAAAACTACTAAAACGGAATTGTAAATGGTCTTTGTCCTTCAGCCAAGAGTTAAATAGAAACTATAAGGGTGACTCTATCTCCTTGTCTCAACAAATTTGGCATACTCAGTGTAACTAGCAGAAATGCGTGGTCTTATCCTGCCCCTCTTGTAATTGAATGACCCTCTAAAGTGCTCTAGAATCTGGACTGTCTTACCTTTCCAGTCTACCTCTTACCCACACCCTGACCTCACTCACATTCTGGCCTCACAACTCTCTGTTTCTCATGACTCCGTGAGAAATCCCATGCCTCCTTTAAGCTCCAGCTCAAATGTCATTTTTTCTCGGAAGCCTTCCACAGTGCTCTCAAGAAAACCTCAGGGCTACCTCCTCCAAACTCCCATAGCATTATTTATGCCCATGTGATAGCACTGTTGGTCATCTGATTCATGTTATAGTTACTTGTCTATCTATTTGTCTGTCTCCTGCCCCAATCACCCCACCAGCCTATGAGACCCTTAAAGATAGAAACCATGCCTTATTCATCACAACATACCCCCCCACACACAGTTACATGCTTGACATTTAGAAAGTGTGTTGAGTTAAATGCTAATCAAGAGATGAATTTATTGTAATAGAAGCATGAGTCCTATTACGTCAGCCCATACAGCAAATTTTATTAAGGGGCTTTTAGTGACTTCACTTTTAACACAAAAGAGGAACTCAAATGCTAAGAATTTCAAGCATTCTAATATGCCAATAATGCAATTATTTAGAAGAGGTAGAATATTTTCTCTATTCCTTTTAAATAAAATGATTAAACTTTCCTTCTATGCCAGGCACAGAACTAGAGTTTTGCATGCATTATCTTATTTAATCTTCAGACAACACTAAGGGGTATTATTATTCCCATTTTCAAAGAGGATAGTTAAGGTTTAAGTGGATTAAGTTACTTTGTCCAGGCCACAGGGTTAGTAAGTGGCAGAGGGCTGGGATTTGAAGCCAAGTCAATCTTACCTCAAGACTGGAACTTGCTACCATGTTGTTTTCCACCTAGTTTTAGGGCCAACTCCGGTGTGTGAACTGTGAATCGTGGTTTTTGATGTTTTTCTTCATCACTTTGTCACTTTTACTGCTAGTTTTATTTACATAGCATCTTTCACTTAGATGTTTTATAATTCTGTTTGGCAGACCCTGTATCATCTTTCTAATCATTATTATCAACATTTTAAATACTTTATACCACGGTATGCTCAAAAATGCTTAAGGATAAGAAAACAGGGAGACAGAGTTGTCACGGAACTTGTCGAAAGCCACACCGCTCATAAGAACAAGAGCCGAGTGAACCCAAGCCATTTGAGTGTAGCACCCAGGCTATCTGATACTTCCCTAGGGCACGTCTGCATCATTGGTAAGTCCATATGTCAAAAAGTCTGGCACTATGTCACCCAACCAGTCAATTCCTGAGTCAAGCCAGTTGCAGTAACCAAAATCACATATGAATGCAAATGCCTTATTTTCGAGAAAACAAAATCTATGTGTTTTCCTATATGCTGTCACTGCCAGATAATGGTTCTAAAAGCTGTCCCCAGCTGTAATTTTCCCTCTTGCTTCCTTTAGGTGTTCTCAGTTCTGCTTTATCCCTACTTGGCACCATCCTGCAATGGACTTAATCCTTTTAGAGAAACACAGGTAAATAATCTCAAACCCATAATTGCCTTCCTAGTTGGTCAGATTGTGTTTTCATTTTGAAAAATGAAAGGAGATAACTGTTCACCATCATGGAAGGTCCACATATGAGATCTTGATAGTGTGATAAGCATTAATGTTTACTGAGTTTTTATATCATATGCTAGATGCTGTGCCAAGCTCTTCACCAAGATCTCTCACTTATCATCCGTGTATTAACTCTGTTTTGCAAGTGGAGAAACAAGCCCAGAGAGGCTGAGAACCCTGTACAAGGCCCATGGATGGACCCCAGTTGTGTCCATCTGGGCTCCACAGCCTGGACTCCCAACCACACAGCTTATTCTCAGTGTGTGCTGGCACTATTCTAGTCCCTTCCCCACTCTCTTTAATTAAGAAAACCTACCCAGACAGAATTATTTTTAAAAAGAAAATAAAGTACCTGATAAGGCCCAAGTCGTCTCCGTTCAAATCTACCATTTTCAAGACTACCATTTCCTTGTCTGTATTTGAAGAATACCTAGTCAGTAAAACAGAAACACACAGTCAGTTCTGTGTTAGAGCCTGACCCTCATGTAAGATGAACAGCAGCTGACACAAAAACAAAAATGCCTCTCAGTAAGTGAGATGACCTGACAATCAGTAGTTCTGTGAACTGCATCCAGTACCTCATTTCTCAGCTAAGGAAAGGGTTTGCAATTGTGATCAAAGTTTGGGGGACTAGGCCAAGTAACTGGAGCTGAAATATATGTTTTTTATATAATATGCAATATTATATAACATATATGTATTTCTTACAAAAGGGATTTGTCTTTGAAATTTCTACTCCTATCAATTTTTAATGAAATCTCTTTTAAAAAGGAGGGAATTTGCAAAATCAAAAGCATTGAAGACCTGCAACTTAAGTGTTCTTTTATGTCCTCTCAAGGGAAATCAGATTATATTTTCTAAAATCACCTCCTTTGAAAGCTATTGAAAAATATGCATAAAAATGTAAAATGTAAAATGTCAAGTGGTCAAGTTAAAACTATGATATTATTTTACAGTGCTATAATGGCCAAGCACTTCTCTTCTGTCACAAACCTGGTTCATCACTTATAAAAAGACAAAAAGACAAAATAACCCTCTCCCTTAGTTGTTCCATTCAAATATGTGGGCTTATTTCTTACTCTTCTGTCCATATTCTTTATTCTTTTATCTTCTCTATCTTGCCACACTCTCATGGACTAAATGATTTCTTCTGGATAACACACAATAAAAAAGCTATTCATTAATTTAATAAATATGTGTTATGCATATTTTTATCTCCATTCTACAGATGAAGAAGCCGAGTGCCAATAAATTAAGATAAGTACATCACTAAAGGTCACATAACTAGGAAGCAATGAAACTAAGCTGAGACCACAGTTGTTCCTATTTCAAAGCCTAGAGTCCTTCAAACAACCACACTGGCTCCCATAACCAACAATGTGGAAAGATACATGAATAAATGGGTGTTTGCTTCTACATTCACTTTTTGTTTCTGTGTGTCTTAGATGATAAAGATGTTTTTAAGATATTGTAACTGTAGTACTCTCTCAGGACCTCACCATATTCATCAAGTAACAGCCTTGCACTTAGAATTTGTTGCTGTTCCCTAAAGGGAATAAAACAATTTCATTTTGATGATTCCTCCTCACCTTGCTCTCTCTGACTGTGGGTTCTGAAGGTAAGAATAGGGACTTCTGTTGATCTGCACACCATCCACATTTCCTTTATTGATGAAGATTTTGCCTGGCTTCATATTTGTATGTGCTATGTCAATGCTCTGAAGATTAAAACAGAGAGGGAAGTTATAAGCTTATAAATCCTGGTGGGGATAATGACTTAGTCAATATAAACAGAAGAACCCTGTGGACAATTTCCTTTGTCTCTAATGTGTCCACATTATGGGATAAAAGCTGGAGAACCACATTGCTGTTGCCATTCTGGAGGTAAACAGAAATGGCTTTCAATGTTAAAATAAAGGAAATGCCCTGTTATATGGAAGCAGTGTTGATTAATGCCTGAGCTCACAAAAAGCCTCATCTCCTGGTCTCTCAGGACTGGTAAATGAGGCTCAATTAATTGTCACTTCAGATAGCCAAAATGGGAGACTTGACTCCCACAACGCTAAGCACACATTTTGCTAATAGGTAAGTGTTTCCATCTCTCTACCCTTGCCATTCTACCACCAAGGGAGAGTTGTTCAAACTTTTTTGACTATGAACTACAGTGAGAGATACATTTTTCACCATAACTTAATACACATCAACATATGCATCCCCAAACAAAAGTCCACAGAGCACAGTATACCCTGACAGTGTGTTATGTACTACACCTTACAATTTATTTTTTAGTGTTTTTATATAACGCTTTTTGCAACCAATGAAATTGATTTCATAAGTCTTTAATACATTGCAAGTCTCAGTTTGCAAAACATCACTGTAAAGCAATTTCTGCCTACGCCAGCTGGATCCCTGAATTTGGGGGATGACATTGTAAGAAAAAAATAGAGAATAAGCCCAGAAGACAATCAGATGAAGAAAAACATTAGCAAGGATTCTATGCAACAAAATAATAAGCTGGAAGACAGGGGAGAGAGGAGTATAAGCTACTCAAACCAGAAATAGGAGAGGAGTTTAAGGGTATTTGTTAGGAGCACCATGGAAGTCTGTATCTGTAGTAGAGAACTTGAAAAAATGGGATGTGTATTTATAAGTTGAATTCCCTTTGTATATTGGGAAATATTTTTAAAAATTAGAATTATTTGTACATACTTTTGGCTCCTTCATGGGTTTCTTTTTGTGTGACTTTGTGCAGAAAACAGACCATGTAGTGCCCTCTATAAAGAACCCAAACCAAAATGTTTTCTGTCTCTATAAATAACTGTATCAGGCTTAATCCCATAGAACCCTCCTTTTCTAATCATCAGTACCTCAGCCCTAACAGCCCGTAGCTCAGAACCAGAAGCTAAGATAGGGTCAGGGAGGAGACAGAATGGTACATGCTAATACTATGCTCAGACCTAAATCCCATAGGCACTCTTCATATCACATCCGATCACTCCTAAAATACCTGTAAGCAATGGTAAAGAATAGCTGCCTCTGGGGCTCTTTGCCTACCTTCAAGATACCTGTGACCATGTGCTGAAAAGTTTGATTACTAAATCCTTCACTGGCAATTACAAACACAGTATACTGGAAATATCCTGCAGGACCTGAATGAGTGTGAGTGCCACTCAGGATGACATTGTCTCTTCTGTAAAGGGAGCCATATTTACTCTGCAGTCTGTTCAGGACCTTCAAGAAAAAAAGTAATTGAACTAAGATTATGGATAACATAGGAGCCCAACATGAGAAAAGGCTTTGATGAGTCAATCACTGATCCATACCAATAACATCTGTATTAGTCCATTCTCATGCTGCTAATAAAGACACACCTAAAACTGGGTAATTTATAAAGGAAAGAGGTTTAATTGACTCACAGTTCACCATGGCTGGGAAGGCCTCAGGAAACATAATCATGGCAGAAAAGGAAGCAAACACGTTCTTCTTTACATGACGGGAGGAAGGAGAAGTGCAGAGTGAAGGTGGGGGGATGCCCCTTATAAAAAAACCATCAGATCTTATGAGAACTCACTATCATGAGAACAGCAGCATGGGTGTAACCACCCCCATGATTCAATTCCCTTTCATGGGGTCCCTCCCACAGTAAGGGGGATTATGGAAACTACAACTCAAGATGAGATTTGGGTGGGGACAAAAACGAACTATATTAACATGCCTTTCAAATTGCTCCTCACTCTAGGTTTGAGGCTATTATCATAGTAATATCATAGTAATAACAACAATAAAATAATAATAGCAATATCTAATATTGTATACATTTTTGCTGTGAGCACACACAATGCTAGGTATATTATATATAGTATGTCATTTAAAAATATTTATAACAATTCCAAGAGCTACACAGGTATTGTTAAGCCCATTTTTTAGCTGAGAAAGAACACTGAAGTATACAAAAGTTAAATAATTTGCCTTTTGCTCTAATAAGTAGCAGAACCAGACTCCAGACCCAAGTCTAACAAGAGAACCAGTACTCTTATTCATCATTCAACACGTGCTCTAAGCAAAAGAATATATGAAGTTCCTGTCCTGAAGATATTTTTATTCTAATAAAAGACAAAAACAGTAAGCAAGCAAATAAATATTAAATATTGTATCATAGAGTGATAAATGCTATGAAGAAAAATGTTGTTGCATAAGGAAAAAGAAAGTAGTGGGTATTAGTGAGGAAAGATCTTTCTGATGAAGGGCTCTCTTTCGGCGGAGGCTTAAATGAAGAAAGCAAGCTGGCTGTGCAATATCTGGGGGGGGCGGGGCGGAAGCAACTCAGGCATAGTGAGCAGAAACTGCAAAGGTTTTTTAGCTACTCTACTACCTCATTTCCCAAATGAAGAATTCAGTACATCTTGAAATAGACTCTTAGACTTGTTGGTCTAGGGGAAGCCATCCACTGTGATGCAAGGACCCCCTAATAATCCTGTGGAGAGACCCAGGTAGATAGGAAGCATCCTGCCAGCACTAACTTGCTAGCCATCTGAGTGAGCAATCTCAGAAGTAATTTATTCAGCCTTGGTCAAGCCATCAAACAACTGCAGCCCTAGCCAGCATCTAAGTGCCACATCATGACACAGAAGTGATGACATATGACTTGTTCTAACATAAGTCAGAAACATCTAACCCAGCTACTCTGGGTATCCTGATACAGAATCATTGAACAACAATTATTATTGTTGTTTGAAGCCACTAAGTTTTTAGACGATTTGTTGTGCAGCAATAGATAATACAGAGACTCAGTAAATGTTTAGTGAATGAGTCAATTAGTGATCCAAATGCATGACAAGTGTCTTCCTACAGTGCATACACATCAAGAAAACACCAGAGAGAAAACTGGTGATGTTGCTGAGTACCTGTTGCTGATTAAGCTTTAATAAGCTGCAATCTAAAGTTTGGTATCATTGTGGCTTTTTTCTGAAAGATAATTAAAAAATGATCCAGCAGTTTGTAACACAAAGGATAAATGCTTGAATGGATAGACACTCCATTTTCCATGATGTGATTATTAGGCATTGCATGCCTGTGTCAAAACATCTCATGTACTCCATAAATATATATATCATGTACGGACAAACATTACATTTAAAAAAAAAAAAAAAAAGATCCAACAAAAGTGTTAAACCCAACCTAATTGTTAGCAATGTTTACTTTGAGTCTGGCACAGACACTCTGGTAAGCTGTCTCTTTGGAAAATAGAATAAAATTAAAAGTCCTTATTTGTATTATTTGCCAATTTTTGTGGTGTAAAAACTCCTCATCATGATCAATTTCGAGCTACCAAAATCTTAGCAGCCAACTCACAATGTTCCTGAATATTTACAAATTGGCTCTTACGAGCTTGTGCAAGCTAGTTCCAGCTCACTGCTCGTAAGTGGGCAGTAGCAGCTTCTGTGCTATGTACTTAATATACATGAAGATAGCCATTCAACCTCTTCTATTGCAGGTGAGGATCTATACCATTCTCATTCCAGTCATAACCATCTTGCCTCATTAACCTCTCCATGCCCCAAAGAATGAGTGTTTGGTTGCCATGTCCACATAAGCAATCCTATGATGCAAGACACCTACAGAATGGAGATATAACCAGACTGACATCCTTCTTTATTCCTTCTGTTTGATCTTAACTCCAGCCCCAACCTCTCATCACTCTCACATATTGTTCCACACTGTAACTACTACACTTATGAAGAAGAAATATCTACAAAGAAAAGAGAAAACAATCAATGAAGGGACACCATGAAAGCTGTACTAAAGTCAAAAGCTGATGTTTTTAACAATTTGCAGCTGAGACAAGAAGGTATTAGAGAAAAAGAGCCACAAATCAACTTTAAAGCTCCCTAGCCCCATCCTATTTTATTCATAAAGAACTGTGACATTATGATTTTTGAATTAAATGCATTTCTTCATGTCTACTCAAGAATCAAGTCCTTAAAAAGACAGAAATGATGAATCTTGAATTTTAAAACAAAAAGACTACAAAAAGTACACAGTAAATTTATTTTAAACTATAATCTCTGATATGAAGCCAGACATATGAGACTTCTAGGAGGAAAAAAAGAAAAATGTAAAACCTAGTCATATAACAATGCCAGCAAATAGCCATTGAAAAGAACATGTTTCCCAGTTCATGAAAGGAGGGTATTTTAACACAGGACAAAGCAGCTACATTTATGTCTATAGCTCACTTCTGTCTTCAGTTTCTATTCCATTTTCTATCACTGACTTTCTTGGGAGCATGACACAGAAGAAATCCTTCTGTTTTCCTGTCCTGCCTCACTGCACAGAGATCTTCCATAATCTTCATTCTGTGCTGGAAATTTCATCAATCTTAAAGCTGAGACTGAGAACCTACACAGAAGCAGGTGTTATAAATAATCTTAATGGCATTTTCTTAGCTACATTTATTTTTCACACCTTCCCTTGAGTTAATTTGGGATAACTAAGGGGGTACATTTAAGGGCCTTCCCACTGGGTCTCAGATTGCACGGGGAAGTAAAAATAGGAAGAGATAGATAAATGGTGCCCACTATTGACTTACAGCAACTACAAACCAACACATTAAACTCCCCTCCACTCTACTTTCCGAAGTCTACCTTTTGGTTCTTTTATTTCTGCTAATGATCACACTATTTCCCAATTAGAACCATCTCATTTTTTAGAAAAGCAGTATAGTACAGTAGAAATGAGCATGAATTCTGGCACCAACATGCTTAAGTTTGAATCCCAGCTCTGATAGTTCCTAGCTGTGCAACCTTGATAAATTACTTGGTCCTCTGCAAACTTGGTTTCCCAATCTGTCAAATGACATGATATACTCCCTCATAGAGTCATTTGGAGGAGTAAGTACATTAATCCACACAAGGTACTTAAAAGCATTCCAGACTCAGTACAAATATTAAGTATTAGCTTTTATGTCTATTCATCTTCAAATCTTACTCACAATTAATTTCTTTTTTTGTTTTTTAGTCAAAGTCTCACTCTGTCACCCAGGCTGGGGTGCAGCGGCATGACCTTGGCTTACTGCAGCCTCCACCTTCCAGGTTCAAGTGATTACCCTGCCTCAGCCTCCCAAGTAGCTGAGACAACCGGCACCTACCACTATGCCTGGCTGATTTTTGTATTTTTAGTGAGACAAGGTTCACCATGTTGGCCAGGCTGGTCTCAAACTGCTGGCCTCAAGTGATCCACTTGTCTCAGCCCCCCAAAGTGCTGGGATTATAGACGTGAGCCACTGCACCCAGCCAACTCACATTTAATTTCATATCCCACCACCATGTAGTCTCACTGCCATTATATTGGTTTAAAGCCTTTGTGCCAGCCTCACACAATAAAGGGGGAAATTGTTAGGCAAAGTTATAAGAAATAAAAACCCTTCCAGCAATCCCAGCATCCCTTTCTTGTTCCTTCAGCCTTTTCACATCTTGTAACTCCCCTGTGTGAAATTCCTCTGTTTGAAATACTTAGTATGATGATTACTGGTTTCTTAACCAGACCTTCACCAATAGAGCCTCGGTATCACTTTGAAGAATCTGCTATTTTTTGTCCTCACATCTAGTTCCATGCTATTCCAATCCATATCAAACATGTCTACCTGCTTAATCATCCTAAAACAAAGTGGTGTTTACATCACTCCACCACTCAGATTTCTCAGAATCCATATCACCCACAGAATTAAAAACAAGCCGGTATCTCAGGCCCTCTGCAATTATGACAAACATACCTCCCAGATACATCTCCAAGTACATGCCTCCCTATGTTCTAATAGGTCTCCTCTGTTCCCTCATAAAAGAGTCCACATCCCTCCTTCGTGCCTCTCTGTTCATTCTGTTTCTTCCATTAGATTTCTCTCTCTTCCCACCTTAACCATTTAAAATTCTGCTCACTCAAGTGTCATTTCCACCATGAAAATGTTTTCCTAATTTGCATTTCTTGAATCCCTATGTGATGATCTTAAAAGACTATATGTCCACAAATTCTCAGATATTTTGCCCTTCAAGAAGTGAAGCTTACTTTGTCTCCCTTGAATGTGGGCTGGACTTAATGACTTGCTTAATGAATAGAACAGGGTGAAAGTAAAGGTGTATAACTGCTAAACTTGGATTATACAATGCGCTGTAGCTTCCTCCTTGCTCGTTCTCTTGGGTCACTTGCTCTGAGGGAATCTAGCTGCTGTGTCATAAAGATCAGAAGGGTGAGGAACTGAGGCCTTGGCCAACCATCTTGGAAGTGGACCTTCAAGCCTGGGTCAAGCCTTCTGATGACTCATGCTTTGCCATCATCTTGACTGCAGTAGAACATAAGCCAGAGCCACTGAGCCAAGCCAGTCTTGAATTCCTGACCCATCGATCATGTGACATAATAAATGTTTATTGTTTTAAGCCACTGTAGTTTAGGGTAATTTCCTACTCAGTAATAGACAATAACTATCCCACTGAACCTTCCTTCTGTGAATTATAGCTATCTGTATATTTCTGTCATGGTCCTTCCTCCTATCCGCCAACTAGATAATGACCTCATAAGAGAGACGGGTTATGACTCCCTCAGTTGTGTGTCCCCTGAAGTGACCTTAGCAAAGTACCTAACGAAAAGCAAGTGGTCAATGCATTTTTCCCTCTATGAGTATAGAGTAACGTCACTTTTAAGAATGTGGACTCTGGGATTATGCATACCTGTGTTCAGAATCCTGCTCTACCATTTGGTAACTGTGTGAAATTCAGAAAGTTACCTATCTTCTTTAAGACTCCGTTTTCTTATCCAGAAAATTGAGTTAATAAGAAAGCCACCTCACTGTTTTGTGTTAAGTGAAGGAGTAGGGAAAACACTTAATCTCCTGTTCCTCATGTCTCCACAGATGGGGGAGGCTTCCACTCCCCTCCCCATGAGGGAGCAATGTTAAAGTGATGCTTTTAGGCCATCTCATCAATCCTCTCACTGGCCCCTTCACACAGCAGGAGGAGGAAAGTGTTTAATAGGTGAGGCTAATAGAACCTGACATTGCATGCTGGACATTTATGGTCATTGTTCTAGTCAATACTCCAGCCATTCCTCCTTCTCACATTAATGAATATGTGAGCAGATATTAACAGAGCACATTCTCCTTTTGTGAACTGATCCCATGCAGAAAATATAATTGGGTCAGGGCTTAGAAATTATCTTAGAAAGATAGAAGCGGAAGTTTTATCATTTGCTTGCTTGCTCTCTCTTTTTTTTTTCTCTCTCTCTCTCTCTCTGTCTTTCCCTGCCTCTCTCTCCCTCTTTCCTCCTCCTCCCTTTGTATGGATTTGAAATTTTCAAATCCATGCAAAAATAATCAGAATACTATAATGAATCTCCATGTGCCTATTACTCAGCTTCTATAACTATCAATTCATGGTCAACCTCATTTCAATGTTGTATTTTAATTCACATCTGATTCCTCAAATGTATTCTCAATTGTCTGAGAACTCAAGGAAGGGCTTAGTGATTACCTGGAACTCTCCCAACTTCTAAGAAGGAGGATCACATGAGGGAATACACATAAAAGTCACCTGACACATTATAGGCTTTCGATAAAAAACATTAGCATTAATAATGATGATGAGTCATCAGCAGAGCTGAAAGCAACTTTTGACCAAGATAACTTAAAGTGAGATAGTGAGGATCATTCTCCTTGTGAGATTATCTGTTATATAGTCAAGAGTGTATAATACTGAAGGTAGTAGAATTCACTGAATGAGAAACCAAGGGGAATTAGTTCTTGTCACATTCATCCACTTTTTCTTAAACCATGCCATTTCTTCATTTCTTTCTCTTCTCAAATCACTTACCTCCAGCCTGAGCCTTTGGGATACCATGCCTATGTCAATGCTGACAAACACTGTTCGATTGGACCCATCAGGTTCCGCCATGATAAAAGCACGACTGTACAGCCTGGTGAGGATGCCCTGTGCATTCTGGCCAGATTTGCTGTAGCCCATCTAAAGAAGAAGAGACAATCAGAGCTGCTCTGTCTCACTCCCCTGCTACAAGAAACCAGACACAAACATGCAACATAGATGACTGCAGAAAGACAAAGATAAAACATCCACATGACATTGTGGCTCTGAGTGAGAGAATATATGGTTTCAAAAATTAAAAAGAAAAAGGAAGAAAGCAAGCAAAAAAATATCATAAAGGAGCCTTGTATCTTCTGTGTAGAAAAATGCAAAGGCAAAGAATTGATCATCAGGTTGGCAGAAGCTATTCCCGGCTTATGGGCAGGAGGAAACTGGTGCGGCTTTGGAAATTCTGTGGCCAACACTAACACGGGAAATCTTTCTGGTCTTTCTGCTTTTTGCAATGGCACTTTTTCTCCTTCCTGTCTAAGGTACTACAGGAAAAAATATTTTCCCTACCTTCACTCCACATTGCCCCAGGAACATTCTAAAGATTGAAGGCTCTTTCATATTGGTTATTTTGTGCACGATTTTGTTTTCTGAAGAAAATGGTATCTTTATAATTAAGTATTCTTCATAGAGGGTACCTTACCCTGGCTTTTACCATTATATCATTCCTGTTGTGGGTGCGACTGGCTGGTAAGTTCCTTTACTACCCATAACATGGGGCAGTAAAGAAATTTACCAAAACAGTCATAGATAAAGAAAGGCAAATTTATTAGGGAAAGTATGAAAATATGTTGCAAAGGTACAACAGGCAGCACAGCAGGAAGGGGCTGTAGGGAAGCTTTAAAGGGTCATACTTGAGTGGGGGCATATGCAGAAAGAGGTTATGCTGCTGGGGCTACATGTAGAATGAGGTATTTGGGAACAGAATGTTGTGGCAGCAGGTTGTCTATGACTAGCTGCCTCTCAGAACAATTGTTCTCCCCAACTCTGGGACCCCTGATTTATCAGGACTCCACAACTCCCTAAGCCAATTCAGATCACATATACCTATCCCAAGCCACTTTCCTCACCATATCATAAAATTTACCCATAAAACTACACCCAGGTCTTCAGAATGCCCCCTCTACTGTTTGCATGACCCCTCCTGGAGTGTTTATTTAGGGTTCACATTCCAGGATCACTTTTCAGAAACACACAGTTGAGAATCACACCTGGAATGTAAAGATTACTCGGAGGGAGGGAGTGAATCCCACCAGACAACGTCATGCTCTGGTTTCCTAGGGAAGCACTGACATAAATGGGTATCACATAGCCAAGACTAGCAGGCAATAGTCCACGCCTGACATGTAGAAGTGCTGTATTTGCTTTCACAGTATTGGTCCAACCTAGGTTTCCAGTTTTAGCTAGAGTTGCCTTTAAGTAAGAGATTTGAATCTTCAACTCTTTAATCTGGGGCTTTGGGGGCTTCTTTTAAAAAACTGCAAAATAGGGCAGCTCTGAGTCCCCCATTCTTACATGGCAACAATCAGCTAGATCCATATACTTTCATTATGCTTTTTTTTTCCCCTCAAAATCTCCACCATTTCCTACTGCCTCCCACCCCTAAACTGAGGATTCACTAGACATTTCTTATCTTACACTGGCCTGGTAATGTCATTAATGGTATCTGCTTACCCCCTGTAGTATTTGACTTTGCCATCTCTGCTACTTCTTCTCATAAAAAGAAAACAAAACAAAAATGGCCAATTGACTTTACAGGGGAGATGTGATTCAAGAAAAGTTTGCCTCTTTCTTCTAGTATGACATTCATCGTGCTAGGCAGCAGCAAAGTCAATTAAAAAGCTAGAAGAAGATAATGTTGATGTTGTATAATCAGAAATCAATGCAGGTTGCAAAATAATAAAATTACTTGTTTCCCGGTCTCCTTAAGGAGCTCATTGTCTACTTACCAAATTGATATCTGCTACTTGTCCTGTGCAGTCAGCTCGTCCAACACCAATATGATAGCCACTGAAGTTCTGAAACAGAGGAGGCTCTGGGGTCGAAGTCTCTGGAGAAGTTTGAGTGGCTGTGGAGCTCTGGGTGGTTGTGGAGCTCTGGGTGGTTGTGGAGCTCTGGGTGGTTGTGGAGCCCTGGGTGGCTGGAGGGCTTTGAGTGGTTGGAAAATAATGGCTTCCTGAATCCAAAACAGAATAAGAGATTTGAGAAACAACATTTCAGCCCTCTTATTTGTCAAAATCACTTAGAATATAATATATAGGCTCAGCTTCCTAGGGAAATCTCTTTATATATTTTCTTATACATAAAAATATTCAGTGAGAAATATCTCAGGAACCTGTTTAAAAATCTTAATCCTAAATAGGATCTTTTTCTTGGTTGAGAGATGTTTTAGACTAACAGTCAAGGCCTCTGCCAAACATCCTTTAACTCCTCCTCACAAGCCATTCCTTGCCATACTCACTGCCTTCACTCAATGCCCTGCTCTTCTTTCCTAGCTAAACTAAGCAGGTGTCAGGTTTACTAAATCCAATGTCTGGGGATTGGTTTCTTCCATTCTTTCTGTCCAGACCCCTCACTCCTTTCCTCTCCACCTACCAAACTTCACCACCTGGTTCAGAGTTAGTCCATTTCCATCACACCTAGATCCTACTCAACTCCTCACCTGCAGGATACCACCCCACTGGCTCTGCCCTGGCTCTGATCCTCTTCGACCCTCTAAAGACTTATATTTAATGCAACAGATCATTGTATATTTGTTGATATAATTTCATCTTAATTATTCTAATACCTATATATTCATATCTCTATGTGTGTGTATTTATACACATACATTCTATATTAATGTATGCCTATATATTTCATACACACAAATATCAAGGGAAGCAGAATGACATATAGGATCTTTGTGAGAAGACAGATGCCAGACACAAGCTTCCTGTGTTTGAAACCTGAACCTACCACTTACTAAGTAATCAAATTGCTTAACCTATTTCACCCCAATGTTCTCATCTATGAAACGGAGATTATAATAGTATCCTGCTTCCTGGGGTTGTTTTGAACAGTAACTATGTTCACTAATATTATAAACTTAGAACAATGGCTACTATGTAGTTTTGATTTTCTTTACCAATTTAGACATTTTATATTTGTTTATTTTCATTCCCCAGATAATAGGAGTTGCCAAGGCATTAGTGGTAAGAAAGTACTTAGGCATGAGATTTATAGCTGATTCCTTCTGAGATCCTGGAAATTCGGAGCTCAAAAAACTTAGAGATCATGTAACTTAATCTCCTTAATTTTACAGATGAGGAAACTAAAACTCAGAAAAGTGACTTAACCAATAATTAATGGAGAGCATGTGATGAATCTGGTATGCAGCCCAGATCCTCAAACTCAGAATCTGATGCTCTTTAAACCAAATTCTAGGTGGAGTTAGAATCCACTTCTTCTCATCCCCAAGCTGAGATTTTCTTCAAGACATCAAATATTGCAAGGAGTGGAGCAGGCATCTTCACTATTGCCTCACTGCCACCAGCATAGAAATGTCATGCCAACTAAAGCCAAACCTAACATATAGCCAAGGGTAAGTTATTTGCAATCTCAGGGTCTCCGTTTCCCTATGTGTAAAATCGCACTAATGTAAACAGTAGAGCTAGCATCCACCCTTATAGGATTTTTGTGAGAATTAGACGAGAAAATTATCTAGAATCCTTACTATAGTGCTCAACACAGAAAGCATTTAATAAACAATAACTACTGCTATAAAAATAGTTACTATAATTATTAATAAGCTCCCTGAGTCTCAGCCTCCCGATTTCCTAATTTAAGAGCCAAAACTGAATAAATCTTTTTTTTTTTTTTTTTTTTTAGTCTTGCTCTGTCACCCAGGCTGGAGTGCAGTGACGTGATCTCGGGTCACTGCAACCTCCACCCCCCAGGTTCAAGCGATTCTCCTGCCTTGCCTCAGACTCCAGAGTAGCTGGGATTATAGGCATGCTCCAACACGCCCAGCTGATTTTTGTATTTTTAGCAAAAACGAGGTTTCGCCACTTTGGTCAGGCTGGTCTCAAATTCTTGGCCTCAGGTGATCCGCCCACCTTTCCCCCCCACGCCCCGCCCCAAAGTGCTGGGATTATAGGCGTGAGCCACTGCACCCGGCTAAAACTGAATAATTCTTAAGGATCCTTTCACTTCTATCAGTCTATGGCCCTTCTATGCCTACTGCTGGAATTTAAAGCTCTGGGACATGGTAGAGAATATGTAGGAAAAGAAGCCACAAAAGGGAAAACTGAGGTAGAAAATGCCGTTTTCTCCATTTGGCCTAAGGCCAGCCCTCTCTACTTTCATCAGAGCTTGAATCTCTGTCTTTTCTACTCATTTAACAGTTCTGTAACCTAGCACTGACTGAAGCAGAGGCTCCACCAAAGACCCATTGCCAATCTTGTGTGTAAATGTAGTCTACATTGTTTTCAAAAACTTTGTTTCCAACATTTTAAAAAATCATGAGATGTCTAAAAATTCCAATTTCCAGCTTCTCTGAAAACGCAGGAGATCCGAGACCATGTGTTCTCTCAACAACAAACAGCTGGCACCTGGATGAGGCTGTGGGGCTTCTTCACCAGAATTGCACTTGCCTCCTCCTTGGTCCGCCTGCTCCCTCTGCCTCCTTTGCAAAACTTGATTAGCCCTTGTAAGGATTTAAGGTTGAGATCCCTTTCTCTAAAGCTCTTCACAGATTAATTGACATTCATTGAGTCTTTCATTCTCCTTTTGCCCCCGGGAGAAGATGATGTCTACAAGGAGGCAAAGAGAAAGATAGAGGCTCAGGGCAAAAGCTTGCATTACTGGATCTTGATGAATCTTGAGCTGTGCTTAGGTTAGTGGAAAAACTAATGGCAAACAAGTACTTGTCAGAATGCCTGTCAGCTGGCTACTGGGGACAAAGGTAAGCTTGATAAAAACTGCTATCAATGCAGAAAGGGCAATTAATGCAAAGGGAGATGGCTATTCCAGGCTGTTTAAGTACACATAGAACTATCAGCAGACACTGTTTTTCTCTTTGGTGTCCACAGTAATCAAGAAGTTTCTTACAGGCCTAAACATTGCATCTGAGAGAACCCATGACACTTGCCTTTGTGGTTTTCAATGGTCCCACTGGTGATAAACAAGAGGCTGAGAAGGGCCACTGTGATGGCAGTCATCATTACAAGAAGGAAAATCAGAAATGTCTCCAAGTTAGAGAAGGTGCGTTTAGCCATTTCTTCTGAGGTACAGCAGAGATGGAAGAAGAAATATTGAAAAGGAAGAAATCACAAATTAAAATACAAACGCTTTAAGGCAACTAAGGGTAAGATATCTTAGCTCTTTTATATTAATAGACTATACCAAGGATGACAAGTACAAAGCACTTACCACTCATTCCATAGACCAAGCCCATGGCAGACAAGACCAATCAATTACAGCATTCTTTTTGAAAAGCTCAAATGTGGTTTCCAGATTTTCTCAACACAACACTACTCTTGGCAGCAACCATTCATGATTTAGCATTGGCAACTGAGTTAAAATGTATTTGCATTCCTCAGCCATGTAACACTGCTTTCATTTATGGTGGTGATGCTGTTTAGGGATCTGTACATGGGTCTGGGCTGAGAGAGCCTCTGTTGACAAGGGTGACTGACACACGCATACTGTTTGTGTTTGGGAGAAGGCTGGCTGGGGTTAGGACAGCACTCTGTGGTCAAGGATTTAGTCAAATTATCTTGCCCACCTGAAGGTGAAACCAATAATTTTGGCCTATTTTTTAACTTTCAATGACTATCTGGTGAGAAATGGGCATGGAAAGGGGAATTAGCTCTGGTCTGCAGGCAGGCATTAGGAAAAAATATCCCTCTTCAGTGTACAGAAGGATCCCACACATTTTGAAAATGCTGTATCAAAGGATGAGAATTTAAAGGATGAGAATATAAAAGTATCAAGTGTCATTACAGATTCCTTAAGATGTTTTAAGGGAGGGGGAATTAATCATTACTCAGAGGAACTATACAAGTTAAAACCTCATATAATGTAATAGGAAGAAGTATAATATGGTGGTTAAAAATTTAGTTCTGAAATCAGACTTCAGAGGTCGAATTTCATTTCTGCCAGTTATTGGGTGACTTTAGGAAATCCTCCCCCCAATACTGAATATCAGCTTCCCCATCTGTAAAGAGGAATATGAGTATGACAATCTTATCTCAAAGTTCTTATTAAACCTATCTCATAAATTTCTTATAAAAATAAGATGAAGCAACAATACTTTTTTTTTGTTCAATAAATGCCAAACTGTTAGCATTTATTAATCGATTTCAAAGTAGCAAAGTCTCTGTGCTCTTCCCTGTTCTTAAAGAGAATTTACAGGAGGCTAATGTTAAAGGATGACTAGAATCACAGGTGGGAACTTCAGAGCCCATTTTCTTAATCTGTGCTTTAGGAAGCCTGTGAAGTGAAATGGTATTGGGATCCCAGGATTTGTCACCAAAATAGGTAATTTGTGGCTAAGATGCTGCTACCCCCAAGAGGTAAAAATGGCAAACATGTAGGTGTATTTAGTACAGGCAATTTTTTAATTCAATTTGATTTATGTGACAAGATAAAAAAATAGCATTTAGAGTTTATGAGATAGAGTTTACATTTACAATACTGAAACTTCAAATTATCTCTTAAAATAATACATAAAATGTGGTGACACTTAGCCAGCATTCCTATGTACCAAGAGTTTCCTAAAACTCAGTGCTGCTGTTCTGCTTAGATGAGGGGTATATTCTTCAACCTGCCAGTCTCTACCCAGCAGGTCTTATTTATCTAAGTTACTATCTGGTCTGTGCAAGCATTTGATTTTGCAATCCCTGGGCTAGAGGTGAAAGATCAGCCTAACAGCAGACATTTCAGAGGGTAGGCTGAACTGGGAATGGGCAAAGAGACTAGAACATCTTCCCAAATTTCCTGGTTATTGGGAAGCTTTCCTCATGGTGGTGATAAGTGGTTATCACCACCATAATCACCTTAACCACCAGCAGCAGAAACAACTTCAAATGTGGAGCAAAACAAATCAGATCTGTGACTTATGACCAACTTCTATTGTTGGTTCCCAGGAGTCAGGAAACACATCTAAGATATGACTCCAAACTCTAAGGTTTTACAGAGAATTACTACTCATTAGCAGCTGTTTCACCAGCAAATTTCAAACCCAGTATCTATAGTTCTTGCTCAGAGCTTTGGTTCTCTGAGCATTCCTACTACCCAAGATGACTGACAGCTGGACCTCTTAACCCCAGCCCGTGGACAAGCAGACTACATGTAAATGTGGCCACGTGGTAGAAGGCTGTGTATCAAACAGGGTGCAAAATAATACTTCTTTTTTATTTCTAGTTTTGTGTTGGTGAATTGACTACCAGCAACATTTTATACAAGTCAGCAATGGCGCTTGATTTAACATTAGAGTTTCCACCTGTTATGTGGACTTGAATGATCTACCTCGTGTGTTTCACCATTCTGTTTAGCTGCCAGAATTACTGCCAACACAGTAACATTCTTTTGGAACCACTTTAGCTGACTTGTCCACCATCTTTAAGAAAATAAAACTTGGGTTAGCACTATTTATTTCTCATTGGTGATTAAAATCTGAGCTTGAATGTTAAAGCAGATGCCTTCCCTGCCTGCAGAATGCAAAGGTACCTTGGCAGAGCAGAGCCAATAATTCTATCTTAAATGATTCTAGATTTTATAATGGTTCACACTTAATCTGTCATAATCCTGAAAACTCAATAATGAGGCTCTAATGACACAATAGCAAGCCATTTGCCACATTTTCACATAACAGGGTACCTGTTTTTCAAGAAGGAGAGAGTAAAACATAACAATTTGGCAAAACACATTTCCAAAGCTGTGAAATAAATTGAAGCTTTAGGGTCTCTTGAAGATCTCTGAGACAATAGGATCATTCAAGATCCCTCCTTCCCTCCTTCCCCAAGAAAACATAGCCACTCTTACCTGATTCTAGTACTCAAAAGAGCTTTTGCATCCCAGTAAAGCAAGTGGCCATCCAGAGTCGTGTCCTCTTTCCCCTTGCACGTTGCTGGGCTTATACTTCTCAGCACTTTCTGAAACCTACTGAGAAAAATTTTCAGTCAAGCCCAGGAGTGTTAGAGCTCTCATTAGAATACCTTTGTGGGCCTGGTACAAGTATGAGATTAAAGAGTATTGATAACAAAAGGCTTATACAAGAACTGTCTCTTAGGGCACCCTGTTATCAGAGATAGAAATTGCAGAAGGCCTGCTGGACTGAAGGTCATTTCACTTTTTCTATAACTCTTCCAGCATGATAAGTTCTGTGCAAAGCTTATAGCCTGAATCACAAAAAGAAATGCACCTGCTTCATTTACCACTGGCCATTCTATGGCAAAGAGAGTAGTCATATATGCTGGACATCAGTGTGGGCTGTGGATAACACTGGGCAATATTTCCACCAATTTCAAAACAGAAAATTAATCGTAATTATTATGAGTTCTCATAAAAAGATTCAAAATTTTATATTTACTAAATGTGATTAGTAAATAATACAGCAAGACTGCTATGCAACTATTAAAAATCATACTGAAAATGATTTAATGACATGCAAAATTTTTGAAATATTAAGTATTTTAAGGTTACAAAACAATATGATCCCATTTGTAAATATTATATATGTTTACTTTATATACTTTATATATATATATATTATATATTAAAGACTGTAAGTACAGGAAAATGTTAAAAAGTAATTATTTGGTGATTATGGGTGGTTTTGTTTTCATCATTTTGTTTCTTGGTATTTTCTATTATAGGCATGCATCACTTCTGAAATGGAGAAATAAAATGTTTTTCTTCCTCTTGGAGAGTATATACTATAGCATGAAGTTAAACAATGTACCATGGAGACAAAGAGAGCAATAAAGAAACCAATCAATCCATTTCCGTTTTTCCCTAGTAGATCAAACCTAGCCAGGACACATTTTGAAGAAGGCCACAAAGGCTGCTTAATTCCTTGCAGAATTTGAACAGAGACAGGCCTGCAAAGTTCCAATTGAAGCATTAAAGATACAAGTTCTTTCAGATAGGGCATTTAGTAACGTATCTTAGATTTCTCTCTGCTACTACAGAGGGGAAAAGATTAAACCATGATATTGAACAAGAGGTTTTTTTGGTTTTTTTTTTTTAGATCATTTATGTTAGGATTCTTGGTTACAGGCAAACAACAAATCTAGTTAATGTAGGATGAAAAGGGAAAAAGAGAGGAAAAGTAAATTCACTGAAAGACAGCAAGAAAAGCTGCAGACTCGGGCTCAGGATGACCAGGAATCAGGGCAGCTCTGCAGATCCAGATAGCAGGAGCTATTGAACAATCTCTTCAGGGCGTCACCATTGAGATTGATGGACTACAACTACTTTAGGTCTTCTGTTCCTTCACTGAGGAGTCAATTTCCGAAAGACAGCATCTGACTGGTCTAGCTCATATAACACCTTTATCCTTTCATGTGCAAAGAGAGAAGAGTAGTTCTCCAAAATGAAATCAAGGTGCTATAGCTGATGGGCCAGTAAAAACAAATACTCATTAATGACCTTCCATTGGATTTCCTTCTCCCACACTTCTCCCTTGCAGTGAGAGGCCTCTTGACTGCCCCTGTGGTCTCCTCCAGACTTCCCCAGCCATCTTCCTCATCATAAAAAGGAGCCATGCTATGGCCCATTCAGAGTCCTGCTCAGTGACTCACAATCAAGACAGATGAGATCATTTTAACTAGGGTTTTGGTAGATGACGATGGCATAACATGTCACCTTTCCTAGACTACATTTGAGGGCCCATACCTGGACAATAAGAGGGTAAGAATTGAGAAGATTCCAAGCACTATGGAGAGCCAGTGGAGAAAATATGTTGGGCCCAGGGGACCTATAATGTCCATCGAAACAACTGACTCCTATAGACAGGAACAAGACTCCCCTGGAATGAGATGAAGATATGATCACTAATTATTTTAACCTGTGCATATATTTTATTTCTGTCTGGAATGATCCTCACATTAATCTAATTAGCTAGAATAAGCTAACTGTTCTTCCCTACACTATACCTCCCCAAATTCACTCATGTACACATACTCTACCCATTTTACAGAGGAGGAAATAGATACCAATTTTCAGAACGGGTAAGGGTAGTTAAAAGTGAGCCTGATCCAGCAATGGTATTTAAGGATGTAAGCGCAACTCCCCTGACTCCTAGACAACAGCTTTTGCCTCTCACCAAACTAATTGTCTACATCACCTTGACCTGAACCTTGGCATGGCAGCCTCTGGGGATATAAAAGTCTATGTGTTCATTTTTTATAACAATAGATGAAGCAAAGCTATGTCCTCTGTCTCTTAACACCCCATTGCAGAGGGAAAAACTAATCAGCACAAAGTAAAGGCAGCTTACGAATAATTGTATTCAAGCTGGAAGAATATTTCTCCCAAAACCCTAACTCCTAAATCATCAAACAATAATCACTAGCATCACAATTTTTCTTAATATTTTACTTAAGAAATCTTAAAAGGCATGGTGCTAATTTCACATACATTGTGCTAAGGGTCATTTCTTTCATTCTTTAATTCTTAGAGTAATTAAAGATTAAATTACTTCTAGAAAACATACACTATTTTAGATAGCATCCAGATTGACATCTCTAATAACATTTCTTGCTGAAAGCAACTGGAGATCCTTGGAGAAACGGTTGGTTCTGGGTCTGTGGTAGAATTATATGAACTAAGCTGGGAATATTTTATTATATCAGAAATCAAAAAAGTCATCAAAATTATGAAGGCACTATCAAAAGTACTAGAAAGGTTCCCAGTAACCAAAGATTAGTTAGCTTTAGCATCAATTTAAAAAGAAAGTGCAATGGCTTGAAGCAAGTCAGATATGCTTAAATTTATGATGTCATAAGGATACTTTTTAAAAGCTAGGGAACCAATTTGTTATTCTGAAAATTGGTTTAAAAAAAAGGACAGCAGTAGGAATCAAGAAGTCAAGAATGTACTCTGCTTTTCCTGCATACATGTACAGCAGGAAAGCCAAATAGTTGATGAGGGACAGTTCCTCATGGTCAAAGTATTCCAGCTAATAAATGAGGAAGGAATGACACACTAGAATCTAAATATTTTGCAACCCCTAATGAAATGATGGATCTAGGCAAAGGTCATCAATAGCTGCTTACATCACCAAAAGAGAGAAAACAGGATACTGCAGCCTCTGAACCACAGACACAACCATGTACTGCAACCTCTGAACCATGCACACAACATTCTCAACATTACCAAAAAGTGAAACCTAAATCAGTTCAGCCTCTAGATCTAAGTGCCTGTTTGTAGGAAATACAAAAGACAACTGAATATGTATGTTAAGGACAACGCAGGGGTACAGGAAGCAAAATTTAGACTGTGAGATAGTAAGACCAATGATCCAGTTTCTTTAAAAAAAAAAAAAAAAAAACTAAAAGTGAAGAGAAAGAAGAAGTAGAAAGGGAAGGAGGTAAGGGAGAGACAAGAACAAGGGCAAGAATGGGTGGAGAAGGGGAGAGAAGGGCAGAGGCAGAGGACAGGGAGAATGGCCAGGGAAAGGGAGGGGAGAAGAGAACAGCTAGGGCAGAGGAAAGGGAAGGAGAGGAAAGCTGTATATTGAAAGAGGCTTAAGAGACAGGTCTATCCACCGTATATTGTAATTTCAGAACAAACATTATTTGGAAACTGATTCAAACAAAAAGAAAAAATTTATGAAATGGGGGAAATTTTAACACTGACTAGATATATAACAATGTTCAGGGATTGTTTCAAATATGATAATGGTATTGTGATTATACTTTTTAAAGAAATTTTTATATTTTAGAGCATTCTGAAACATAGATTTAAAAAAAGAAATGGTATATTAATAAAAAGTGCAAAAATCAAATGGATGGATGGATGGATAGATGAATGGATGGATGGATAGTTAGAAGAACAGATGGGAGGACAGATGGATGGACATAGCTTTGTTCTTTAAAATGCTAGTTAATGGAAGATAGGTAGAATGGGAGCACTATGCAGATACTGCAGAACGCTCTACTCAACACTCATTGCAAATTCTAGTGTACAGAGGAGCTGGACCCCTATTTGCCTAGAGCTCCAGATAGAGTTTAGGTTCTGCCTTTCAGATGCATTGGCATGAGACTTTGATTCAGAACTGAGCCACTAGAGGAGTGAAGCAGGGCATGGGCCATTCATTTTCCTGGTTTGGATCATGGCAGCACAGCTCTGAGCTGGCAGTGAGGTGGCTGTTTCTAGATGCTGCAGCCTGCTTCCTTATTCCATGAACATGTTCATGGTAGCCCATCACTAAGAAGCTCAGTTCTGCAGTTAAAGCTGGGGAGTTCTTCCTGAGGGATCAGCTTTAACTCTCTGTCTTCAGCCTTCACAATAATACTGCAATTTATCTCAATCCCTTAATAAATCCTTTCCTTTTTAAATTCCCCGAAGTGGATTGTTATCTCCAACTAAGAATGTGGCCAAGCTAAATCTCACAGAAGTGAGTGTTGGACCTCACTGTGAAGAATACATGTATTCTAATCAACTGGACCCTGTGTGTGCCACGTTGCCTCTCAGAACATTTTTAAAGTTAAAAATAGTGAGCAGTCTGCCATAATGCATTTCTATTGGGTCCAAAAAGAAATTTGCTTTCAGTACACAGGAATGCTATGGTGGTGCCTTACCACCTCATGGGTTTTTACACAGGACTGAAACCAAAACAGTCTCATCATCAGTTAACTGTAGATTCACCTTTTCAATAGTCTCAGTTCTACTTTAAACTCAACCTGCAAGCAATAGAGGAGGAGCATCTTTTGTTCTGAGCTGAAATGAATGTTTCTTATTTAACCTCTTAGGCATCCATCATATATTAAGCCTGAGACTGCTGCTAAACATGGCCCAGTGTGGAGCAGAGACCAGGTTGATACTATGAGAGAGTTGTCATCTCTGACCAAAGTGGCAGGGGTTGAAAGAAAATAGAGCATGAAAAAAGAGCATACCATTGCCCTCCTTCCCCCAGGGAATTTACAAAGCCCATGATCCCAGCAAAAGGTACAAGTAGATGCTGACAAGCTTCTGCTTTTCTCAGTGAACAGGGCAGATAAACTACTCAAGGCTTATAGAGTTTCTTCCCTCAAATTTACCCCAGTTCTGCTTTCAAAACAAAGGAAAAAGATAAAAGGAAGAATTGTGGATATGAAAAGAACTGGATTTAAATCTAAAGTTTAAGATTTGTATGTTTGTTTGTTTTTAGTGACCTTAATTTCCCTGAGCTTCATTTTCTAATTAAAAAAAAAAAAATGGAGACCAACAAGAACCTGTCTTGTTAAGAGATCACATAGATAATATGTTTTTAAAACTTCTCTGTTAGCTTTATAACAGGAGACAAATTAGTTATTTTATTAATTATGGATTAATTAATTGTGGATCCCCCATGAGTGGCAGGTTCTGTGCATTTTAAACTTTATAGCATAGTTTTCTTGGTATATTCCTCACACTTGATTCTAAAGCCCTCTCCATTCAACTTTGATAAGGGAAAAAAAGTATCTTTTGCTATTTTTGACACATTCAGAGCATTTAAAATCTAGATAAAATTAGAATTGCAAAACGTCCCTATTTCTCCATTGTTAGATAAACACTGGGGGGCTGTATAACCTTTTTCAGAGTCTTTGGAAATTGTTCTCTAATGATTTCGCTCTTTCTAAAACCACAGATGAGAATTTATTTCATTTGGCAATGACAAATTTGACCTGTGTGCTATACAAGATTACAAAGGCAGATTGGGAGAAAGCAGGAAGCAGCCACATTTGTCATCATTTCAGGGACAGGGTGGCAATATCTTCTGATGTAATGCTTGCCCTCTACATAAATCTCAGGTGGTTCACATCTCCCACCTGTGCTGTGCACCTGTGAAAAAAAACCACACTGTCTTTTGATAGAACTTGAAAAAGAAAGGACCAAGAGAAGCAGAAAGAAACCGATAGTATCAAAGTCCAGCCTGACTCAATCGTTGTTCCCTCATGCCAATGTGAGGAAGGAGGGAAGACAGTCTGAGTGAGCTTGGCATCGAGGCATATGGTCTTTCTTATATTGGGCAGAACAAAACCTGAGGAGGAAACTCACCAGGTAAGAATTTCTTTCTTCCCTGGAGCATACTTACTGGCAACCATTCAGAGAATGCCCCTCTTAGATCGGCCAAGAAGTAAAAGGCGAGGGGAACCAGACCTTCCCTATGCCAGGTAGCAAATGCACACCACTTCTCATATTCTCTCTTGCTGCAATTGTCTAACTCTTTCCCAAGGACACTCCACTCTAGACCCAAAAAGAAAAAGTTCTTACTAATGTGTATCTACCTGAAGGGATAATGCCTGCAGGAGGACTTAACATCTTGGATTTATCACTGTTGTGGGATGGTTATAAGGGCCAGGAGACATCTGAAATACCAGGCTCAATGATGCGGTCAGTGAAATAAGAGTAGGTGATATAGGAAGTATATGATGTTCCCTCTGCTTTGTGGAGGCCAGGACGAAGCCTCCATCTGAACTGGAGGCTTAGGCAGGGGTTGGGTCCTAAGAGGCTGTGGTTAGGTCAAGAAGCTCCCACCTGAGCTAAGTGGGTTCCCCAAGAGTGAAAGGCACCAGCCCAGGAAAGTCTGTGAGAAAAAGAGCTCAATGACAAGGGGGAAACCAGGAGGAATCTTGAGGTTTCAAGAGCCAAAGGCAGGATCCAACTCAGATTCCAGAGCCAAGATGAGACCAGGGCAGAATGGAATCTAAGCTAAAGTAGATGAGGCACAAGTCCAAAGGGGTTGGAGGTCTTGGCCCCAGGTCACCTACAGGTAGTATTTGCGACTCCATTTTATTATGAGTCAGTAGATTAGAGAGACTTGTGTGGGTTGGACTGGCTTATCCAGCCAGAACAAGAAAGATGATCATTAAAACAACAACAACATATTGAGCTCTTACTATGTAGACACTTATCAAGTGAGGGCAAGATAAACAGTCATCTTTTTCAATAAGAAAAAGTAAAATACAGTTAACTTACTGAACTTATTATGCTTCAGACACTGTTCTGAGGCCACTATAAGAATTACTTCATTTAGTACTAACAGTAACCCTGTGAGGGTGGTACCGCTCCTATCCTCATTTTACATTTGAATTAAAAAATAAAAAACTAAGTCATAGAGAAGTCAAACCAAGAGCTGATAGTCAGAGGTCATGTAGCAGGTAAGAGATCAAGCTGAATTCAAAACATATCATCTGCCCTCAGAGTTCTCTAGCTTAACCATCAGCTACACTATGCAACGTAAGCATCTGCCTTCTGCTGGATTAATATATTCATATTTTTACTTATTTATTTATGTTTTCATGTGAGATGGAGTTTTGCTCCTGTTGTCCATGCAGGAGTGCAGTGGTGCAATCTCAGCTCACTGCAACCTCCACCTCCTGGATTCAGGAAATTCTCCTGCCTCAGCCTCCCAAGTAGCTGGGACTGCAGGTGCATACCACCAGGCCCAGCTAATTTTTGTATTTTCAGTAGATATGGGGTTTCACTATGTTGGCCAGGCTGGTCTCGAACTTTTGACCTCAGGTGATCCACTCGCCTGGGCCTCCCAAAGTGCTGGGATTACAGGCGTGAGCCACTGCACCCAGTCTATATCCATGTCTTTAGAGTAACAAAAAGACAATGCATGTGAAGTAGTGAAAGCCATAAAGCTGTTGTAAGAAGTAATCAAGCCTTTAGTTTCAGTGATTTTGAGAAGATGTAACAATTCTGAAGTCACCTAGGCCAACCCTGTTGCCATCAAGACAGTTACTCACCCAAGGTCACTGTGGTGGAGTCTTGCAGTGCTCATTCATATCTGGTTCTCTATTCCTTTATAGGCACATGGGAAGGTTATACTTTCCAGCCTCCTGGTAGTTACTGGCCAATGGGCTGTAAGTGGCAGTGACATGCATCACTTCTGGACTGAAGCATTTAGTATTGAGGCATTTGAGAGGAGGTATGAGTTCTACATGGTCTCCCCTCCTCTGCCATGATGACCCTGAGTGTCACATGTCTCAGATAACAGGTTACAAGTTCCTTGAGATACTACTTGGAAGCAACTGACCTCCAAGAGTTGCCAAACCAAGAATGGGCTTTGCATAAATAAGAAATAAATGTTTACATATTAAGCAACTAACATGTAGGGGATTTATTTGTTACCACAGCAAGCTTCCTGCCCATCCTGACTAATAGAGTCATAATGCCAGCTTAGGAAGATGGCTTCTTAGCTGAATTATAAATCTTGTTTTTAAATTATTTCAGTCCAATAAACACCTGAATTAAATGATTTTATTTCTTCTTTTCAAAACATATTAAAATCTTTCTAATTCAGAGATGAAATTTCATGCCATCTCAAACTGAAAACATAGCTAAAAATATAAAGTAAATATGAAAGACTTGTAGGTTACAGAAATTCATGACACAAAGTCCATGTATTTTACGCTACAGGAGAGGCTTCATTCAGATCGAGGTAACTTTTAATTTACATACAATTCTAACCAGCTGTTCTTTTACTTTCCATCGTAGAAAATTAACACAGGTTTCTGGAGCAGACACACAGGTAGTGAAAGTGATAGCTTAAAGAGACTCAAGTGAAAACGACTCTGTCCAGGACAATAATCAGTGATCACAGTGACAATTTGAGTCTTTTAACAACCTTTAAAACAGCAGAATGTGAAACACATTTATAGAGAGTTTCCTTCAAGATTATTTTTTTAGTTTTGAGGTTTAAAAGAAAGAACTCCAAGTTTTAAAGCTACCGAAAATATGAAGAGGGAGATAAAGAGACAACTAGACTAATCCATCTCAAAATGCAACAATCTTTTGTTAGCATGGGATTTGGGAAACTCTTATTTTCTGCATTTTACTTAACCATATTTAATTTTTTCTGCAATGATAATGTATTACTTTTGTGATATAAAGGTAATTGTTTTAAAGGGATGAATTCAGGTGTATAAAAAAGTCACACAGAATGAGTACTTTAATTCCCCAGATAAGCTAAAAAAGGAAGTGTCAACTCTACTAGCCTATTCTTACGCATCATCAAATGAAGAATAACCACTGCCAAAAATAGAGTTTCTGTTTCTTTTCTTAGACATATGAGGAGGACGGTGCTGACCTCAGATTCTATCTCTGTTAAGCTCAGAAGTAAGTGGTCTGGGTGCATGGGACTTTTAGAAGTAAAGAGTCATCAACCAATTCATTCAGGACTAATGGAACAGAGCAAGTTCTACTGCTTATTCACATCACTAATCAGAGAACAGGCTGAGCTACTTTTTCATACCCAGATGAGCTGAACCTTGGATGTACCATAAGAGATAAAGGTTCTTCTGAATAGGATAATTACAGTGGTGTTTACATAAGGGATTGATAAAACCAGGTTGCATGGAGCTGTGACCAAGTTGTTGCCTCATAAATGAGTCCAGAGTTGAAGATAAACTTGAAGACTAATATGTCTTCCATTCCAATGTGTTGGTAATAGGAGTGATATATTCAAAATATGTAAACACTGGTTCAGCCTGGGTACTGATCAATCAGAGAAGATGCAAGAGTAAACACGTGGTAGACCTGTGCAGATGTATCTTGCTGAACTTCAGCCTTGGTGAATTTCTCTTTAAAACTTGGAGTTATGCATTGGCTGGGGGGTTTCTTCCTTCAAAGTCCCAATTATTGAGTTATAAGCCTCATAAATAGAATGAGTAGTCATTTTTTAAAATCTTCAATTTCATCATCTCACAAAAAACTACTTCAATCCATCATGAGAGGGACATGACATCCACAACACTTTTATGTTGCATCTTAAGAGTACCACTAGAGGGAAAACCATCAGAAAACTGGCATGATGGCCAGGCGAGATGGCTTGCACCAATAATACCAGTGCTCTGGGAGGCCGAGGCAGGAAAAGCGCTTGAGCCTGGGAGTTCAAGTTTAAGACCAGCCTGGGCTACATAGCAAGACACTGTCTTTACAAAAAATACAAAAATTATCTGGGCATGGTGGCTTGTGCCCCTAGTCCCAGCTACTTGGGAGGCTGAGGAAGAAGGACTGCGTAAGACCGAGAAAGAGTCTGAGCCATGATCGTGGCACTGCACTCCAGACCTGACAACACAGTAAGACCCCATCACTAAGTTAAAAAGATAAAATAAAATAAAAGGGAAAGGTGGCATGACATCTCTGACAGGCCAGCCAGCATGGCCGGGTGTGAACGCTTCCAACCAAAGCACAATTGCTGCCCTAATAAAACTGAATTACATGACAAAGAAAGAAAACAGTTTAGACAGGTTATAAGCCAAATTATCCTTGAAAGCCCTTTGGAGGGAGAGAAAACAAATCTAATTTGTAGATGAGGAAAGTAAGACCATAAGCAATGCTTAAAATTGTGCCCAGGAGAGAGGCTACCTACATCACACTCATATCTGAGGCAGAAGTAAATAAGTGGTCACATTTATCAACTGCTCTCGTAAGCGCTGTGTGCTTTACAGCAGGTAAGTATATGAGGGAACCTTGCAGATGTCTGCAAGAGAACAGCACCAATGGGATGATCGATAACAATGAGTGTTGATGAGACAATGGGAACCCTTGCCAGACTGTCACAGTAAGAAAGTATGTTCCATCTAAAGGGAACAGCCACCATTCATTGGTGCCGTGAGAAAATTGCAGGCCCAATGTTGATAAATCTTCCCATTTTCTTTTAATGAGAAGTCAGTAATGCAGGTATTTATCTCAAATTTCTTGATTTTCAAATGTACACCAACAATTCTAAAAAACAAAAACAAACAAAAAAACCTAAATATGTGTATCGCCCTTCAGGTCAACACTATGCAGGACAAACTAAACATAGGATGTCCACAAGTTACAGCCTCTGATTTAATCCATTCTTTCCTTCATTCACAAATACCTTCTGAGCATCTATGCAGTAACAGACATTGTGCCAGAACTAAAGGATACAATTCATAAGACCAAGTTCCTACTCTAAAAATCTTACAATCAAATGTAAAAATAGAGATGATTGTTCTAAGTAATTACAATATTGAACTATGAGTACCTCTGTGGTATGTAAGAGGAAATCCTAATCCAGACTGAAGGGGGTCAGAAACAACTTTGACAGGTAGAGATTAGAAAGGTAGCTGTTAACTTAGTGCAACTCTGGCTGCATAACAAACCACCCCAAAACTTGATAGTTTAAATAAACAACAATGTGTTTAGCTCATAGTCTTGTGCATTAGCAATTTGGGCTGGGCCCAGCTAGACAGTTCTGACTTGAGACTTTCTAATGCATCAACCAACAGAAAGCTGCTGGGTTGGCTGGGGGTTGTGTGGGGGCTGTGGTTTGGGATGGCCTCAGCTTGGACCGCTTGTCTCTCCTCCACATCATCTCTCATTCTCCAGCAGGCTAGCCCAGGTTTATTCACATGGCAATTGGACAAGCTTCCAAGAGAATGAGTGAAAACATGCAAGCCTTTTCATGCTGAGGCTCAGAACTGGCACAGTGGAACTTCCTCTGCATTCCCTGTTACCAAAGCAAGTCCCAGAACCAGCCTAGATTCAAGGGGAGGGGAAATGGTCTCCACCTAGTGATGGTATGTCACACTGTGAGAGGTGTGGTCACAGGGGTGGGTGAAGGACTGTGGCCATTTTGGTAATGTACTTCACCTGATAAGAAGGCGTGACATGTGCAAGGCCTGAAGATAATTGGGTGAGAATGTGGAGTCTGGGACATTCCAAGTTGTTTAGGATGGCAGGAGGCAAAGGGATTTGAGGGAAGACATCACAAGTGTGGTCAAAAGTCAGATCATACAGGACCTACCATGTATGCAGCCCAGTGAAATAGACAGTATTGGCTTTTCTTGTTTTGTTTTGTTGTTTAGGGTTTTCTCATAAAAATATATATATATTTTGCCTTGCCAATACAAAATAATTACAAAATAAATATAATGCAAGCTTAAACATAGCATCCTAAATAAAATGCTCTGGAGGCTCATGAAGAAGATACATCTTATCTAGTTTGAAAAATTACAGAAGTTATCATTAAAATGTAGAATTCAAACTGAACTTTGAAGGACAAAAAGGATTTTGCCAGGCAGGGTTATAGAGATGAGCCAAAAGATGAGCATCCACCGAAGTGCAGGAGTGGGAAAACCCAAAATATATGGAATAGCAAGTATTGTGGCTTGGCTAAGCTGAGGGCAGCAGTTCTCAACCTTATTCTACCCTATCCTCCTGAAAGATGATATTCATACATAACTCTCCCACATTCATACCTTGATTACACCAGAGTTAAGACAGGCTATGGAGTTATGAACAATTGCCAGCTCTCCAACTATAATCCCACCCTCTCTTACCCCTTGGTCCATTGTGAGGCTGAGTCTAAGATCCACTAATATAGGCTTTTGTAGGCGAGCCATGAAGATTGCACCTGAAATGTTAAGTTACATACAGAGCCTGAAGGTGCTTAAATGCCAAACAGGGATTTAAACTCAGTGATGGCAGTTAAGAGTCCCTGAACATTGTTAAGCAGTATAGTACAAACAGAGATGCATTTTGCCAATATCCATCTGGCAGAAGTGGGTAAACAGATCAGGGAGAGGCTAAGAAAGGATGCTTCTTCCCTATCCCTTAGCCACAGCAGGCGTGATGAATTGATCGAGGGACTTTTTTCTGAGAAGCCCAAACAGATTCTTCCCAACAGAATTTCTAATGGTGGAGGAAGGGGTAGAGCCGAAAAGCTCATTGAAACCTAATGCTGCTCTTGGACTGAAGACAGTCAACTGTTTAAGAGGTGAGTTGTCATTTAGGTGGGAAGCAGAGCCAGGGTGGCATGTGGAAGTGGAAGTGGAAATGAAAAGGAAGAATACTTGGAGACGTGTTGGCAAAGTGTGTATGACTTGGCACTTGTTTCATGCTGGGGGGTGAAGGGGAGGGGGGCAACCAAATATCACTCCAATTTTTTGAGCTCATGAGAGAATGTGGAGCCATTAACTACAAAAAGCAAGGAGAAAACAAACTGATTAGGAAGGGAAGAAGAAAATAGATGGAGTTTGAGTCTTTAGTATAAACTTCAGGCCTAAAATTATCAGAATGAAGGCTTAGGCTAAAGTTTGTAACAATCAACATGTAAACATGAATCTCGTGAACACAGGATTTCTCCCAAGATACTCAGCAGCATTAAATGAATGCATATGGGAGAGAAGTCAATTTCTTATTTCCCCTAAAAATACTATATTATCACTCAAGAGTCCTGGCAGAACCAAAAATATCAAGAAAGGAGAAAAAGTAAATGCAAAAGAGTTTTGGTTTTGTTTGTTTGTTTGTTTTTTGCATAAGAAACAAGTAAGTGAAATGGCTTCCGCATTGTACGCTTGATTACGGCTGCACAAGTGGGAACCACAGCATCCTTCCCCATCTTTCAGCCTTTACGATATGTCTGAAGTTTTGACATAATAGGACATGTCAAAGACTTGATCAGATTACGGAATGTATTGTTCTGCTACCTCCTGAGAGAGAGAGTTTTCTGTGCAACAAAATGGGTGCAGAGGAGGGGAGCTGAATTTTAAATGATTCCGCTTTCAAGGAGGTAACAAAGAATTGTGGGTTTGAGTATGGGTTCTGGATCAAGATTTCTTTAGTTCAAATCCCAGCACTATCCTAATTTGAGGAAGTCACTCAATTTCTCTTCGCATCCATTCTTTCATCTCTAAAACGGGCCTAATAACAGTATCCATGTCCTAAGGTCATTGTGAGAAGTAAACAAGAAATACATGTTACATGTACTCAAATATAATTGTTTCATAATTATCTTTTTAGCATAGATACTCCTATCAAGTGCAAATGTATAATTCTTATGCATTAATATAATCCATTGAGAGTGCTCACATTTTCTGAAATGCAAATCCCTTTGGTTTAGGTTTAGCATGACTAAATGAGAATCTTTAAAGACCTGCACATGAATGAATACGTCCTATAAAGGGAACTCTTAGAGAGTTCCCCAATCTCCGAGAAAACATAAAGTGATCCTAGCCATAGATTTCATCTGCTATGGGGTGCCAGTCATACCCCATCTCCACAGATATGAGATTAGGAAGATGGATTTTGAAAAATGACCTTCCATCTTTGGGTTTGCAGAATTTCTTGTTCCTACTTCTATTAACTCAGAAAAGATACAGGAGCTAAAAAAGTATTTGAGTACTCTATTTCAGCTTCAAAGATTTTCTTGTAAATTCTTCCTCCTTAGGGGAGACCCCATCTCTACAACAATAATAATAATATTAAATAAAAATAATTTAGCCAAGCATGGTGGTGCACACCTGTGGTCCCAGCTACTAGGAAGGCTGAAATGGGAGGATCTCTTTAGCCTGGGAGGTTGAAGCTACAATGAGCCATGATTATGCCACTGCACTCCAGCCTGAGCATCAGAGCAAGACTCTGTCTCGATAAAAAAGTCAACTAAAAAAAACAAAAAACCTCTCATTCTTATAGTAATATAAAGATGGAGTTATGTGACGATTAAGCAAGACGAGAAGTTTGAGTACATAGGAAAGTAGCAGCCTGACCTAGAAAGAGTTAATAAGAGTACTCCCCATTTGCAAACTCTAAAGAGTTGTCTTGCTAACCAAAATTGATCTTGGCTATGTCATGGTGTTCTATAACAATACAAAGTCATCTTTTTCTCCTAATTTCTTAAACCAGAACATCATGTCTTTATGAAAGAATTTCTGCAACAAATATTGGCAGCGGCGTGACGCTAAATGTTAACAATCGGCTCTTCAGGAATAAAAGCTCTAGCGTGTAACATTCACTGGTCTCTATGGTGTGAATGCTCCTACCATATTTGATTTCAAACAATCAAAGGACACTGCTGAAAGCAAAGCTGGGAGGATCTGCACAGAATTAGTTCTGATGAACCAATATAAGCTGTCCCCAACATTGTCACTGTACAAGCCACCTCTTAGGCCACCAGTGAGGCATTTCTCAAGCCAAGTTTCTGATGGCAATGCTGCCCTCAGAGCTGGGAAGGCAGTGGGGAGAAGAAACTGAGACTGGATTCTCCAGGTGGTGTCAAAACCATATCCAGCCAGCACAGACTACTTTGATTTGTATCATGAATAGGTTTTGAGGCTTGCTGTTATGTCAGCTGCTTTTCCCAGACATGGCCAGTCAAAAAGAGCAATCAGGAAATGTGGATAATGATAAAAGCAATATTGAAAACAGTTCCAGGAGATTCTCTGAGGCTTTCAGGGGCCTCATTTCCTCACAGAGTCCCAAAAAGCTCATGTCACCCTCCTGTGGGGACATTAAAATTCTCCTTCCCAGTCATCAGTGTCATTATCTGCACTGCCCTCTGTTGGCTTCCATAACTGCCATAATCTGGTGATGACTGACTCCTGACCACCTTCTCTTCAAATATCTTATTGTGGCTGAAGCTTTTCTCAGTACGGTGTGAGGAGAAGCCTCACTGAATCATAGGCACAACTGTTATTGACTCCACTTTTCTGGAAGAATTTGGGACAAACTCCCTCATACTGAATGGGAAGACAGTTGAGCAGCACAACTTAGAATCAAGTTGGCTTTGACTCACATTGTCCCTTGCTGCAGGGAGCTCTAGGGTGTCAGAGTTTCCTTCTCACTCAGATGATCCCTTGACACTGAAATCTAGTGATGTGGGGTGATTCCTGGATTCTTGATCCTGGAAAGGAGTAACCAGCCATCTCAAGACTTCTATTTCCATTTTGTCCTGGGTACCCGTTTCACTCTGATGTTAGCAAAACTCCTAGTGTCTGCCCCAAGGGATGGTTCAGATTAGCATGGTTCCTTTCTTTCCTCTCCATGATGTATTTGCACTGGAGATTAGATCTATCGTCCACTTTTCTCATCTACATTGACTTGACCTTGCCTCTTAGCAGAGAAGCAGATGCTTCTTTGTCTGAGGGTGACATTAAGAGACTGGGAAAGTGTCACTGCAGAAAGGCTCTGGAAGGGTGCCAATCTGGAAGAACTTCAGAGTCAGCTCCTGGCTGCTTTAACCAATGAGGCAAGGTTTCCAGGGATCGCCCCACATAGAAGCTCTTTTCCTTTGTCAGCAGTGATAGGAATAGGCCTTGCCTTCCTCATCCTCCTACCAAGAATCTACTGCACAGTATTGTGGAGGCAACACAAAGATGGAGTGTGTAATAGTGCTGTGTAAACTACAGAGAGCTCAAAATATGTTGTTTATTGGAATGATGATCCCTCAGACAAAGTTAATTGCATAACCCATTTCTTCCTCTTAAGCTTTGTACACTCTCCTATTCTGGTACTTAATATGCAGTGAGTGTGTGTGTGTCTCCACTAGATGATTTGGGGTTAGAGTCCCATCCTATTTTTCTCCTTCCCCAACACCAGTGCAGAGGTTGGCATCCAGGATCCCAGTTCTTCAAATGGATCAACTGAAGCCCAAGAAAGTTCAAAGAGTTAACAAGTTACAGATACAGGATTTGAATTCACATCTTTTGATTCCAACTGCAGTGACCACACCATGCTGACATGTGATAGATGCTTTAAAAAGTGCCTAATGAATATATTTGTAAATAAACCCACCTCTTCTTTAACCCTTGCCTTAGGAAATCTGCTCTAGTATTGCATGTTGAAAGAGCAATCAGGAATTGTGGGTAATAATAAAAATAACATTCAGAACAGTTCCAGGAGATCCTATCTTCACATCATTAGACAATTACTCAATATTTCAAATAAATTAACCAGCTGGTTCACATATGAAGTGGTGTAGAGGCTGAACAAGGATATTGCAGGACCTTGAAGTTGTAGGAAAAAGTAGCAGGATGTGGCACAAAACCAGGAGTAGACTTGGTGGCCATCTGAGGGCAGAAGCACTTGCTATAAGACAAGGTTTATCTCATCTAAAGAATAATGCACATCAGTGGCCGTTGCAAGGTTTCACTCATGAAACCCCCTAAAGGAATATTTTAATATCATCTACTCCCTTGCACATGTTTTTTCGAAATGACATCTAAAACTCTTATAGGCTTAAATAGAAGTTAGTTGCAAGACTTATCTAATTTTCTGTATATTGTACACATATTTTAAGTATTGTTTGGCTAATACTTTGAACAGCAGAATCAATGTATTAAATTTACAGAAAATATCCACTGCAGATGCTAATTAGCCAAACCAACTTCATCATCAAATCAGGCAGTGCAATCAGAATTGTTATTTAATAAAAAAAAAAAACCTGCATTTTTTATTTCCAGTAAAGGCGTTCATACATATACCCTGTCCCCATGATAACTTTTTCACTCCTCAGCTGTAATTCCAATAGAGTCAGAGACAAGGCACAGAGCCCTTGGCATGCGTTTGAAAGCTGGACGAAATGAGACACGGTTTGCTTCTTTTTGCTTTGCTCTTACGGAACCCTTCCTCTGGAGCAATGTGTACAGAAATGGTCCATTTGTGTGACACCAGAAGATCCCTATACACCTTGGGACTGCCCCCCAGTGAGACCCCAAGTGGGTGAGACGTTTGCCTTTATTTTCTGAAGTAGAACTCAGGTGAATTATTGGGCAAAAAAAAAAAAAAAAAAAAAAGTTTGGAAAAGAGTTAAAACGGAAGTTGAAAACCTGGACACTGATTCCCTTCAATGCTGGCTATGCCTGGGGGGCCCCTGAAACTCTTCAGCACCTTCACCTCTACCACCATGCACAATGCTCTCCAGATCCTGCTCTCATGCCCCCATTGCCCTGTTTCCAGGACTCAGTAGTCCTCAGTCTGGCTTCATTGACCACCACTGATGCACCTGCCTAAGATTTTACCTGATTGCCAGTCCTCAGCTTTCAGAGCCCAGACTCCAAATTCCTGGTTCTTACCACCTTTCCTTCACCCTGGCAACACTTAGGGAGAACGATTTTAAAGAGATTTGTACAAAAGTATTAATGACTAATAGCCTGCCCAAGTTTTAAGGTACTGTTTGTATCTTTCTAAAGAAACTTGTTTATCAAAGGAGTCTCCCATTGGTTGGAAATCCAGGCTAATATAAGAGAAGCTGTGGACACTGGGGAGAAAATATTCTAGTTTATTCCAAGACAGTTGAAGACCATCTTGATCACTGTGCTGGGAAGCAGTCACTTGTTTGATAGAATCTAAGCCTGACAAGCAATGTCCCATATTTTAAATCTGCAGGGTACGCTATTTCCTATAACTGGGAAAAAGATTCCTATGTCCTGTAGTCAATTGGTGGTTGATACTGCAGTACCAAGATTGAGATAGAATGAGATCCAGACAAACTTTACTTAAGTCCCTGTATCCTTGGAAATTCTAACAAATCCAAGTCTTTGAGAGTAGTTCTAGTCTACTCTAAGTCTCAGAAATTTTTTAATTCATGGAATAGAGAAAGACATTCAAAGTGATGGGAAAGACTAGCAATTTAATCTCAGAGACTCATTAAAAGAGCCGGAAATCTGAAGGTTATTTCAGGGCACATTGCATACACCTGAGACTGAATTTGCCCGGTTGTAAGAAATAAAATGGTCATATTCAAGATGAAGTTTCTCTCACTCAGGCATATGGCCAATTTGGAGAAGTTTGTTCTCTAAGTCTAAGGATTTGATTCTTGCCTTCCAAAATGGGGTAGGGAGATGGATTTATGCCACTTAGCTTCACCAGTTCAGCAAATAACTCTTCAAATGAAATCCATATCTCTGAATGTAAATATGAAGATTCACAGAACAAATAGCAAGAATATATCATTTGAATTGGACGGTGACCATGACATTCAAATGACCTAACCACACAGCACTGGAATCCAGATAGAATTAAAGAAAATCTGCCATTGCAATCGGAAACATAAATGAATATGAGGAAACTACCCTCCCACTCCCCTGCACCCAATTATTTTCATGATAAACAGCAGGTTAATAAACATCTGTTCCTTCTCAGTGTCCAAGGGATCTTGTTTGCAAACATCAACAACCATTGCTTTGTTCTCTCAGGAGAAAACAAAACACTATCAATCAAAGCAAAGTTACATACCCAGACCTGCTGCGGCAGCTGCTTGTTCAAAACCGCATGTCATTCCCCTGCAAGCCAGAGTGCCGGGACGCTTTGGTATCCTCTGCCCCTGCTCTTCTGAGCAGTGCTGCAGGTTAACTCTTGGAGGCTGGACGCTCTAACCAGGGAAGCCAAGGCTCGCCAACTTAACTACTTACGTGCTGACTCATGCGCAGGACAGGACACACCTCTGCTGAGCCTGCTGATGGACAAACCCCTGCACCATCCTTGGAAGGTCACAGCTAGAGTTCATCATTTTGCACCCTGAACAAATCTAACCTAGGAGATAGTCATTCTAAGACTGACCTGCTTGTCCTATTTGGTTTGGAAAATAAGTATTTAGTTCTTTCTCTACCCTATCAACTACATACCACTGAGAAGAGACTTTATGGGACAAATCAGCACAGAGATGTAAGTTAAGACCACTTTGGATGAATGAGTTAAGCTCTGGGAGAGAGATGTCCCCACTTTTCTAGAGAAATTACAACTATCTGGAGGAAACTGACTGCACATAGTCACCTTGGTAGTTTGAGGAAGCAAATGAGACAGTGTTGACATTTTCCCTGTTGTCTTTTCCAAGCAAAAGCAAGAGCCAACATTCTGCAGTATTGCCTTCATTTTATTCTACCTGGAAGTTAGTAGGGTTCTCAGGGAAAAAGTTCATTCTTCTAACCGTTTGGGCTCAGATTAGCAGGTATGCAAGGCAGGGAAAAGAAAGCAGAAGCTTTTAATCTTTGATTAGATCTTTGAAATTTGCTTCATTCTACCTGTGCCAACATGCAAGAGGCTCAGAAGCCTAGAATTCCTAAAGAAAATTGGTGCTGTTTTTCCAGTTATTGATGGATGATTTAGAAGAGTACTATTGAGGCAAAAAAAATGCCTCCCATCCTAGAGCAAATATAGTTTTCTTTAGGCTATGACAGAGTTCACTGTGGGACTTGCATGGAAGCAGAAGCCGGGTGCAAGAGAGACAGGAGTGGTACGAGTGTTTGTTAAAAAACAGGAATTGTTTGACAGCAAGCGTGAGGTAGACATGCAGCACTTGTGGGCTTTGGGGTGATTGAATTACTGCACAAGCTCTTGCCTCTTCCCACTGACTGGAGCTGCAGTATTGCCAGCTGATCTTCATTAGCTGCTAATTGGGCTCGAAGGCACTGGGCATCCTTTACCTAAAGGTCAAGCAGCTACAGAAAAGGAAGTGAAAATTCACCTGTGCACAGAACGAGGCTTGTAAACTGAATGTGTAATAATGGTAACAGTGATAACCAAAGAAGCTGCTACAATGTTGAACAAATTGGCTGCTTTACTTACATTCTGTAGCAAGGACTGTTAGCTCTTCAACAAAATCTGTGTTTCCTTCACCTTCCCAGCCTGCCCTGCAGTCAGGATAGCCGTACAACTGAGATCTGGACGATGGAAAGTGAGGAAAATTGAAATGCACTAATTTCATTCTTTGTCTACACAATCTTCCCTACGTGTGATCCTCCACGTTCCAGGCTCCAGGCACAGGCTTGAAGGGAGAGATCCACTATGACCTTGAAGATAAGGGAGGGAAGAAAGTGAAAAGCCTCCATCCGAATGAATAACCACATAGAGGAGAGCTGCTGACCTTTGCAATTACTTTTAACTTACAGGGGAAAATGGATGCCAATCTAAAAATGTGTTTTTCAAAATTAGTTTAGGGCCATGCAAGCAAAACAGTTTAGAGACCACTAATCTATAAGGACCAGAATCTTTAACCAGGATCCTTAACATCTTGTTTCATTTTGCATTGCTATAAAGGAATGCCTGAGAGGCTGGGTGATTTACAAAGAAAAGAGGTTCATTTAGCTCAAGGTCCTGCAGGCTTTACATGAAGCAAGGTGCTAGCATCTGCTCTTGATGAGGCCTCGGGAAGCTTCCAATCATGGCAGAAAAGGAAGCAGAGCTAATGTGTCACATGATGAGAGAGGGAGCAAGAGACAGAGAAGTAAAGGATGTCATGCCCTTTTAAACAACCGTGTTAATAGAGCAAAAACTCACCCATTACCATGGAAGGCACCGAGCTATTCATGAGGAATCTGCCCCATGAATTAGTCACCTCCCACCAGGCCTCACCTCCAACAATGGGGATCAAATTTCAACATGAGATTTTGAGAGGACAAACATCCAAACCGTATCACCAGGTATTCATATTCACCCTAATCCATCCAAACCTTTGGCTTCATATTTGACTCCGACATCTCTTCTGATCGTAAAGATCATCTCTTCTGATCAAACCATAAAGATTCTTATTTTCTTTTTTTCTCCCCTGCTGTCTCACCCTGACTGTAGTTAAGTGGCACAATCGGAACTCACTGTAACCTCGAACTCTGGGACTTAAGCCATCCTCCTGCCCCAACCTCCCAATCTTTATGGTTCTTGAATGTATCTGTACTTTCCTGTCTCTGCTCTAACTTTCATTCTCCCCTTAAACACTTTGCTAACAACCCCCATCTTAACTGAATCTTAAGTCTGAAAACACAGCTGCAAATCCTTTGACCCCCATCTACCGAGAGGTGGGGATCTGTGTCCTCTCCACTTTATTGTGAACAGGTTTGTGACTATCAATAGAGAAGGTGAAAATGATGTTATGTGACTCTTGAGGCTGGGTCACATACGGCCTTGCAGCTTCCTCTGTTTCCTGGAAAATTTAGTATTAGAGCCCTTCACCACCTAGGAACTCTAGAAATTCTGAAGCTCCCACGCTGGAGAGACCACATAGCTTTGGTCACTCTTCAAGCTATGCTTCTCCTTCCATCATCCTCAATAAGGTACCAGATATGTGAATGAAGCAGCCATAGACCTTTCCAAACTGGTCCATCCACCAGCTGAATACCATGGAGTGAGCTCATCAATACTACATTAAGTGTCACTCAGCTGAGCTCTGCTCAGATTCCTGACCTACAAAGCCATGAGCTATAATAAAAGGATTACTGTTTTAAGCCACTGTGTTTGAGGGAGTTTGTTTATAGTAAGAGATAACTAGAACACCCTCCTTTAGGACCCAAGACAAGGGTTCATGTTTTGCAGGAAGCATTTTCTGACCACTCTCTGAGTTTTCCCATCCTTTTAAATTCTGGTCTTGAATGAATTTTTTTATTATAAGGAGTTGTCCTATTCCACCTGAAGTCCAGCTCCTTTTATTCACTGTATGTGTCTGTAGCACCTTATGTATCAGGCCTTTGATGAACATTTGTTGAGTAATAGGAACGATATTCATATAACATGAGGCGTATCTGTAACTGTAAGACAATGAGGCAGAGGCTGGAATAAGGCAGTGCTACTCGCTGGTTTTTCTCTTTCTGGGCAACAGAATCTTGACTTTGATGGGCAGGTAGTATTAATCCAATCTGGTATTTATTCATGTGTTTACTAAGTGCCTACTATTTGCCAGGTAGTTTTTAGGCCACAGTGATAGAGTAATGAACAAAACAATATCCTTTTCATGGTGCTTCCATTCTAAAAGAAGGAAGTTAAACAAAAAATAAAATGAAGTATAATCTGGTATGTTATAAGTGCTAAGAAGAAGAAAGCAAGACAACAGATAGAAGAGTTTAATGTAGCATAATTGGAGGTCCTCCTTATAAGGTGATATCTTAATAGACACCTGAAGGAAGTGGGAAGAGAGTGGTAAGTCTTGGTTCTGCCTGAAGAAAAAGCATTCCAGGAAAAAGGAATGGCAAGCATTAAGGTCCCCAGAGAAGACTGATGGACTGAAGGGACAGAAAATGGCTAGAGTGACTTGACAGAGAGAAGAACAAGAAGGAGCAGTAGGGCATGGGGTCAAAATGCACAAGGTGGAGGCGCAGGGGATGGAAGTCTGGAAAGGCCTTAAAGAGCAACGTGAGGACTAGATTTTCTACCAATGAGATGGAAAGTCTTTGGAGATGTTCAAGCATGACAGTAGAATAATCTGGCTTTTAGGAAACGTATTCTGTTAGCTATCACCTAGACTCTATGCAGATCACACAGTGCAAAGAGTCGAGGTTAGAAGCAATAAGGCTGATTTGGGAGCATTTGCAATACCTAAACAAGAGACCTAGACTAGAGGGCTAGAAGTGGAGATGATGTGAAGTGTCACACTATGCATACGTTTTGAAAGATTTCCTGTTGGTTTTAAAATAAAAGAGAGAAATAGGGATCAATAATTATTCTAAAGTTTTTGGATTCTAGTACTGACAATCATTGACATTTTCTGACAGGGAGAAGAGTGTGACAGAAGTAAGTTTGGACAAAGAGAATCAAGCCTTGGGTGTCTGCAAAATGGGACTTTTAACTTAAGACCTTATAATAATTACTTACTAAAATGGGTTGACAGTAATCTAATATCTGTAAGGACCATAATAGACAAAGGTATTTCCCAAAAGGTGATAGGTTTTACATAGTACAGAGTAGACATTTTTTAATTATTACATATTGATTTCACTGTGAATTAGAAATATAAAATATATACAGTAAGGCTAAAGCAATTTTTAATGAAGTCATTTAAATAAAAACATTAATTAATAGTACAAATGATAAATAGTTATAGGGAAAACTCATGTTAGCTGTACACCAATAAATAAATTTTGGGAAATATTGATATATAATTTAATATCCAATTAATTCAAATATCTGTAAAGATCAGTCTCTGCCACTGAATCTTTTCTGATCTACTCCAAATTCTTACTCATCTTCCTTTGGCTAATTGCTGTCTATTACCCCCCATCACCACCATATTTTTTTTCACATGAGGACTTCTCAGGGGTAGTGTGTCCTACACCAAAAGCCAAAAATAGCATGTGTAGATTATTCTCACTCCAGGTTTACATATGATTGCTCCAAGTTTGCTCTAACTGGAGTTCTTAGTAATTTGATTGATTCTTAGAGAAGAATTTTCTTTCCTCCAATAAATGCTGCACATGACCAGTTGCTGCCTTAACCTCTCCTTAGACAGCTAAAGGCTGCAGGCAGCTCTGTCTTCAAACTTCAGCAAGTGGCTCCATTCAGGTCTGCATGTGGCTCCGGTGCTGCCAGTAATTTTCGGTCTTTCAGATGATCGTGTTTGGTGGGAAGAATCACTTCCTGCTTAGAGTGGAAACAAGAAAGAAATTACCCCATGAGCCAGAACATGGTCCTTGCTACCTACTGCCCCCATAATACATTTAAGTCCTTTGCACTCAATCCCGAGAGACAACCCTATAAAGTAGCTACTATTATTCTACTCATTTTACAAATAAAATAATATCTGAGGTTCAAATAGCAGACTGTCCAAAGTCACTTGGCCAGCCTAAGTGACACAACTTATTCTCTGACCCCTTAGTTTTCCAACAGGTTTAGCAGGGACAATAAGCCCTTTGCAGGGTTACTTTATTATAGTGGCCCCTCCTTCCCAACTTCCCTCAACATGAATCCAGAACAACTTGAGGAAAATTCAGTGATTACTATTTTAGCTAAGTTTAGGACTTTTCCCTTGCTGAATGAAGTGTGCAAACCTCTATTAACAGCGTGGCTACATGACAGGTTTGGAGGATGAAGAGAAGCCAGGGGAGAGAAAGAATATTTCAGCAAAAGTGAGGGAGGTCTAATTTCATTTTTGTAGAAAATTGGGTTAATTCCCTCCTTAAATACTTGATAGAATTCACTAGTGAAACCATCCAAGCTTCTGATTTTATTTTCTCATTTCTAACTTTTATGATGTGTGAGCTATAGCCCCTCTTCCTCAAGGCGACCTTGGTGCAGGCAACATTGTATTTCTTTATCTGGAGGCCAGGTACTTAGGTATATTCAGTCTGTGAAAATTAATCTCCATGTACTTTTCTGTATATATGTAATACGTTACTAAAATTTATCAAGACAATTTTACTCTGCAAAATTAAAAAAGAAAAGGATCTCTGATTCAAACTGGCTTAAAAAATAAGGAAAATTGTTCACTCAAGAAATAGAAATTCCAAGGAGAATAGCGCCAGGGTTGGTTGTTTCAGCATCCAATAATATCATTAAGGATCCAGGTCCTTTCCATGTGTCAGCTGTTCTCCAGAGCCACAGAAGTTCTATGTATTACATCTAGACACAACATTGCCCAGAGGAAGTAAGAGCAAGAAAAATTTTCTAGAAGCAGGTCTAGAAACTCCTTATAAAATTAAATGTACACCTACCCTGCAACCTATCAATCCCTCACCTGGGTATTTATCCATGAAAAATGAAAACATATACATGTACACACATATACATGTGTGAGCATATCCATGGACAGACACCCACAAAACATACACAAAAATCTTAGCTGCTTAATTCATAATATTCAAAACTTACAAACAGTCCAGATATCAAACTGTGGTACATTCATTCAATGGAATACTGCTCCCAAATAAAAAAGAATGAATTACTAATGTATAACATCAATGAATCTAAAAAATATTATGCAGCATGAAAAGAAATCCACCGACTCTCCCCTCGACATAAGCACATATACATACCCAAACACACAGACACACACACATATAAATACACAGTAATACACAGTGGGAAAAAATCTTTTGTAGAAAATTAGTGCAAATACAATGAACATTTACCTATAGGTGTGGAGGAGCAGAGGGCTGGCCAGAATCTAGTGAGAAGAGATATAGGAAACTTTTTCCATACCTTGAGAAGTGTTTGAGTTACATAGGTGCATGCATTTGTCAAAGCAGCAGCTATATAATTTTGTGCATTTCATTATCTATAAGTTCTATGTCAAAAGAAGAATAGACTGTGAACAAATTTTGAATTTTATTTTATGATATGCCTATCAAAGGATTTAGGGAGAAGTGCACATGTGTCTCTGGTTTACTTTGAAATGCATCCAAAAAATATGATTGATAGATAGTTTGATATGTGGTAAAGTAAGTAGAGTAAAATACTGGGAGAAACTGGGTGTGGTTATATGGATTATCGTTGTGAAATTCTGCTCCAAAGTAAAATGGAAACCAGCAGGCTTTGCTATTGAGTTTGGCTGCCTTTCCTGCTTTGACCTCTTTTTAGCAGTAGGAAGATTGCCATCAATGCCTCATCAGTTTTGTCAAATGAGAAAGACTTGGATTTGGGCCCCCTTCATTTCCAAAAAGAAAATGGATCTTCTAAGGCCTGGGTAAATTCATTGTTATTACTGATTTTAATTGGTGATTCAGACCTGAACATCTTAAGAATTTAAGCCAGTTTTGATAGCCCAGATCTGCAGGAAGTCAAATTGTCCCAGTTCTCCATACTTGCAATGTGTTAAAGCGACATTTCAGATACCTTCCCATCTAATTTGGGAGACTTTTTGTTTGAATTCACACTTAGTGAATGTTAATAGTGTGTGGGGGTTATGTGTGCTGAATACATTGACATTTTCCTCTCCTGGAGGAAGAATCATTTTCTCCCTCTCTTCCCCTCCTCAACTTTTGTTCTGTGTTGAGTACAATTGGCACAGAGATTGTGAGACAAGACCTTCTGGCTATCTCTCTGTCTTCATTCCTCTGCCCCCCTGCAGTTGCATGCCTCTTTGCTCAGAAACCAGGAGCCCCAAGGGAAACCTTGTTAGGCAGCCACTTGCCCATAGGGGTTCAGAGCGTCCACTGTAAACTGCATGGGAAGAAAGAAAGAGCCCTGTCAAGTAATCCGTCTGGTGTCAGCTCATGAGCATTGGAATGTGCACCCGGATACTGCATGGAGACATTTCCAAAGGGGACATGTTCCAGCAGCACTAATTGGACATGATTCCTTTTCAAGCCGTTTGCTGTACATGTTCATGCCTGGAGCCTGTGGAGAAACAGAGCTAGCAAATGCCCACAAATTCGTCTGCTGGCCTCTGGTATGGAGCCCATGAGGCTCATTGAAGCGCTTGTAATGTTGCCTGCTAATGTTGCCTGCTATGGAAAGGAAGTTGGTGACATATCCTCACCTGTTACCCCCTACTAGGGGACCCTGTCACAGCTAAACACCAGCCAGAGGTCAAAAGCCTCCCTTGGCTAATAAGGCATGTAATGAACACACTTCTCATAGGCCTGGCAATGATGCGACTCTGGCCAAACTCAGAGACAGTGATTTCAGAGAAGCCTCCAAAACAAACATTTTAACAGCCAAATCATGCCTGTTCCAAAAATGATTTTGGTTTCTTAATTTTGGGTTTCTTTCCCCCAAAACATCATAAAATACCAAGGAGCATTTCTTCACTTCCCAAAGGGAAAGCAAATATGTGCCTTTTCATGAATGCAGGCTCTTCATTAAAAAGAGAATGCATAAGACACAGTGTGCTTTGACTGAAACCTCTTCTCATGGTGATAAATACCATTAGCAGAAAGCAATTCAAACTCCACCAGTTCCTTCATGTGATGACACAGAGCTGGCAAGGGAAGCAGATTTTAGGTGCCAATAAATCATGGTGGCCATATGCGTTTCTGCTTAATTGCTACTGTATATGGGTACTCACCCTCCAAGATCCTGTGTCATGCTATTTCAGAGTCCATCAGTACTCCAGCAACCATTGTCCATGCACGCCAGACTTGGACAGAATGCGAGAGCAATTATGTTACCAAAGGTTATAGAATGTAAATATATTTGGATAGAAGTTCTAACAAAGGTTGAGTCTGGGCTTGCCCTGGTCTGCCTCATGCTAGCTGGGACCCATCTTTATATTAGCCGGTACTTCTTTCCTGCCTCCACAGGGGCTTCCTTTTCAGCTCTCTCTTCCCCATTTCCCTCTCTATAAAAACAGTGGTCGTTTGCTGAGTATTTAATCTGTACTCACAGGCCATGATTCCCCCACATTATGCTATAAGATAGATATCTATCTATTACAAGACAGATAACATTGTCCCTAATTTGTCAAGGAGAAAAGTAAGGCTCTGAGAAGAAAATAGTCACTTTCTGTAAGGAACAATGCCTGTAAGTTAGTCATTTTCTGTAGGGCATAATGCCTGTAAACAGCAGAGTTGGGATTTGAACATATATCTGAGTTCCCAGCCCTCTTGGATACACCATACTTTCTCTACCTCCTTCTGTAGTTTCTTGTTTCCCCTGGGTAATTACTCTCATTCTTCATAACACAGTAGAGGATGTATATTCATGGACCCGTCCAACTATCAAACCTTAATACACAAGTTAAATAGAAAGAAGGTGGCTAGCTCATCTCCCAAGCAGAGGCATTTTCTTTGAACTTGTTATTGCCACCCTTATTCACTCCCCAAAGGCTTTTTAGATTCCCAAGACAAGTGGGTACCTGCACAATTCACTGTGGTCTGCAGAATACATTACATTCCTAAATAACACAAATATATATGGTAACACTGATTTTAAGGGTTTGTAGTTGTGATGGTGTGAACTAGAGCAGCTTCTAGGATCAAGAGGCCTGTGAGAGATTAGATAGCTCTATCAATAGCCTGAATAATATGTGTCCTTTCAGAAACTACTCTGGGTTTATACAAATGCTCCTCAGATTGTGATGGGGTTATATCCTGATAAACTCATAGTAAGTTGAAAATATTTAAGTCAAAAATGCATTTAATATACCTAACCTCCTAAACATAAGTTAGCCTAAGCTACCTTAAACATGCTCAGAACACCTACCTTAGCCTGCAGTTGGACAAATAATCTAACCCAAAGCCTATTTTATAATAAAGTGTTGAATAGCTCATGTAATTGATTGACTACTGTACTGAAAGTGAAAAACAGAATGGTTGTATCAGTACTTGAAGTGTGGTTTCTATTGAATGTGTGTCACTTTCACATCATTGTAAAGTTGAAAAATTGTAAGTCAAACCATTGGTAAGTCAGGGACCATCTATATTTGGAAGAAACTATACCTCTCCAAGCACTACCGCATCTTAGACTCAAGCCCATGAGAAAAGAGTTGGACAAAGCTCTAGGTGTGAAATAAAGGTGCATGTACTATCCTGGTTGAAGTCCCAGAATAATGCAAACTGGAATTGTCTACAGGAATAACAATCCCTGCTATTTCATACTCACTGAAAAATGTTTTAGGTAACCCAAGTTATTTTAGAACCTATCTTGGTTCATCCAAGCCAATTAAAAAAAGGGAGGGGGGCTTATCAAAAAGAATAAAAGAAAATCAATTGACTAAATAGAAAATATCATACACCATAATGTGACAAAAAATTATGCACCACAACATAGACCAAGTATTCTGGACTGTAGACACCTGACATTTTATCTTGATGTTCTGAGGTTTCTTCTAAGCAATCATATTTGTTACTAACCAATGTCCCTGATGATTCTTTATCAGGCACTAGTTTGGGATGTATCCACACTGCTCTCAGACAAGTACATAGTCAAGAGAAAGTATTCAGGAGTAGCTCTGTATTTTGGGCTTTGGTTTAACAGTGGGATTTTGTCAGATAAACTTTTTCTTGCTACAGGCTTATTTCTAATCATGGGCTGGAGTTGAGGACTGCTGGACATAAATCTCTGACAACCTCATTTTCTCTTTGTCTAAAATTTCCCAATATATTAGAAGTCTTGATAATCATGAAGTTGCCCAAATACAAATTTTCCATCAGACTACTGAGATAGCATTTTGGATAGTCTTTGTCCATCCTAGCCAGAATTACCCCACACACCTGGGTTACTGATTTACCTAGCAAGAGAAAATGGAACTCTAAGAGGGAGTTCTAGTAGGAAAGAAACTAAAAGACTGAAGAAGGCACTAATTTATATAGAAAAATGGATAGTGAAGATAAGCTGAGCTTTAGGTTTAGGTAGGGATCGCCTCCATTCCTTTCTTGAGGTCCATGTTTTTAGATTATGGCATGGCCAGGCCACAGATCTCAGGGTGGAAATTCTTATGTTTATGCTTCTGCCTAAGGCTGAGTTTTAACAGACATCAGACAAACACGGAATGCAACTTCCAGGCCATTAACATGTCTTTTTGGAAAAGGCTGTTCTGTAATCTAGAGCAGAAGTAGGAATTCTGTGGATGCTTCTTGAGACTCTCCTAGGAAAAGTCACTCAACAGCTTTAAGAATATGTCTTGAGCACTATACTAGGCATTGCAAAGAAACAATAATGAAGCAGAAAAAAATCTCATAGTGAAACTAGACACATTGAACCACTAACTCATTAGAATTCTAACTTCTCCCTTGTCATCTGGGCTTAATCTGGAAGTTTTTTTCAGGTTGTTTCATAAATTCTCAATTAAAAATTTGAGTTGATGAGACATTCTGGGTAATTGAAATTTCTAATTTAAATAGGGCTTATTCAGCAAACCTTTTTAAAATAGAAAAGTCTTTCTAAAATACCTTTTTTACACTTTTGGAAACAGAGCAGAGGGAAGCATTTAATAATTTCCTTGATGACCAGAAGAGATTCCAATATCTGAACATTAATGCTCTTCTTTCAATGCTAAAGACATACATACAATAGACATATACAAGGTGTCAAAGTTCAAGAGCAAGCCAATGGCATTTCTGAGAGAAACTGTGTTTTTAAGAAGGAAATAATTTCATCTATCTGTTATATTTCTCATAGTCTCTTTTCCTAAAATCCAAATAATCTAATTTGGTAGAGTCTTCATTGATTGAGCTTTACTTTATCATCCTTTGAAAATAGCCCAGACTATAAGCTTTTATGAAGGCAGGAACCCTTTTCTACTTTATTTGACACCAGCTCCCAGTGCTAACACAAAAACATTTGCTGAATGAATGGAGGGAGGTAAAGAGAAGAGGGGATAATTAATGTATAAATGATTGAATGAAAGATTAGCCTTGAAATTCACAGGGTTCTGTGGCAAGCCTCAATCTTGGGCAGACTAATCCTTATTGTCAGACTATTTTTATTCCTTTATTACCCAAGAATGCAACTGATGAGAATTTGTGAAATCCCAAGGGCTTATGAAGCAAAATAACACAAGGGTCAGGAAAGCAAAAATCAGATTACAACCACTCCATCGTTCAAAAGAAAAAGAGCAGAACTATCCATAGCCATCAAAAACCAATGAAGAGGTCTATTTACAAGTGCTCTACAAAGTTAACCACAAGGGGATGCTAAAGGCTACTGGTAAAGTGTCATGCTTAGAGCTGGCCAATACTTAGGGTTCCATCATGTGATGTCAAAGATTTTTTAAAAAATAAGTCCCTAACCAGATTTTAAATTTATCACTTTGAAAGAAAACCCACAAACCACAAAATAATGTTCTACTTCTCACTATCAATCAACCTTGCATGAAAAGCCTGGTGCCATTGGGGTATCACAGAGCCAAGAAGTAGTGCCATGTTCCAATCCATCATCACAATGGAGACCCTTATCACTCATGCAGGGACAATCCACAGAGGCCCAGTGACAGTGAATATCTGATCCATCAAAATGCTTGCGAGCTTCTGAGAAAGGAATTATATGTCAGTATACAGTTGACCTCAATTTATTTCCACAGAAGTATTTTTTATTAAACAATTACTAATAGAAATAAATTGAGATAAAAGAAAAATTTTTAAAATATACTACCAAAAGCACAAATGCATACACTAAAATTCTGTACAGTTGTTAAGAATGGACAATAAATTAGACTCAGCTTCCTAAACACCAAAGAAAAAAAAAACCCATCAGTATAAAATTTAATGTCCATGAGAATCAGTTGCAGAGAAGAAATTCGGTTCTACTTCATACGAAGGCTAAGAAAAATCTCTGCCTATGTGATATAATATAGTATGTAGTAAATATATGGACCCAAAATTTATAATGTTCTTCAATGAGATTTTGTTGGCTTGTTTCATTTAAAAGATGCATTATTATCTAATGACTATTAAAAGAGCCACACTTGATGCTCTGGCCTGATTGGGAGGGTTGGTATGGTGATGGTGGTGGTATAGAATATATTGAAGGATGTGACTGGCAGGTATTCTTCATAAAATTCCATATGGGTTATAAGAGTTACACCTGAGTGTCTGAAAAAAATGCAGCACCTCAGCATGATGACTTATATTTTGACTCTGTACCAGAGATATTCCACACCAGTTAAAAAGGCAGATCCATTTCTGCCCTTTGACAATTCAGAAGGAAAGAACAAAACTGACACCCAGAGATTCACGTGTCTATAAAACACTCTGATAATCATTCTGAAGTAAAAATAAAAATAACAAAATAAAAACAACATTACCATAGGTACCCCTAAATATCTGGCTGTTTGCAGAGCTTAGAGCCCCACCACAAAGGAAGCTCCCTCAGAGGATGGAACTTGCCCTTTTTGACATTTGTTACTACACTTCAGCATATATTCATGGCACCCATCATCATTACAAGGTATATTGGGGTTCCATTTTCAACTTGCTCTCTTGAGAGGTATTATTTTTCCCTCATAGTTATTTCGAGAACATGCATTTTTATAGAGCAGTATATCTGAAACTGCCTTGTGTAAATTAATAGTTGTCCATTAGACACTTGAACTAGCATACAGCTGCATCCTGGGTCCTCTCCAGGAGAGTCACAATGCACATTAGCACATTAATAGTTCTGACAAGTCTTACAACTAAGAAACCTAGAGAATGGCCTCAAAGTTCCCAGTGCAATGTTAATTAGAAGATACCTGAATGAAGCCCCTCCATTTTCCACTTCAATGCTATTTTTTTTTTTCATGATCTTCTGGACATCTTTTGTGTTGAGAGTTGGAAGTCATTAAAGCAGACTGATAGCAATTTTTAGTTCAACTGTTGTTAGCACATAAATTTGTGTACTTAGTCATTAAGGATGCTCTGCCAATAACTGCTTATTGTTTCCCAAATTTATTCGACCATGCAAACTGTGTCACCAAGGTCTTCTGGTTTCAGCTTCAATATATACAGAGCTTGGGAGTTATCACTATCATCCTTACAATAAGACAAAGCTGAACAAACTGCAAAACAAGTTGTCTTGGACCCATCACAGAAATGGGGTCATAAGTACAACCACTGTTCCCAAATCTGAAGGGACAGATACATTCAGAGTCATGGCCAAGATCTGCTTACATGGAGTGGAAGTCGCTAGAGCCATAAACTAATAAGAACATAACTACATGATAACTGACAAATTGCTGGATGCTGCTCCTTAGACTCCAGCCCTTTCTAGCCTTCCCATCTGACTTAGGGGTCAAGGCTTCAAGGAAGCAGACAAAGAATGCTGCAGTCATGGAAAAGGGTAGATGATAAGAAGAGTGGGTTTACTCCCACGCTCATGAAGGTCAAGCCTGGAGAAACAGACCCACTAAAAGACAGATTCATGACATGGCTTTAAGATGGCTGACCAGAGGCAGCTGGTACTTGCCTCCCCCACAAAGAGAAACCAAAATAGTAAGTATATAATCACACTTCGGATATGTCACCTACGAGAGGACACGAATTCATCAGCGAAGTGACAGGAAACATATAAGGCAAGGGAGAAGGAAGTGAGGCAGCATGCTCAGCTGGGGCCTGAAGAATTTCCCAATTGTGATGAAAGAGAAAGTGAGTGATCCCCAGCAGTCCACATTCCCACCACAGACTCCTGCAATTCTTGCCACAGGAGAGCACCTCAACCCACATAGGTGCTGAGACTCATGTAGGGGGCTACCTGGAGACTTCTAGATAGCATTGCCCTAGAAAGGAAGCTCACACCATGTGCCAGATACCCTCAGTACCAAACAGTACTATTTTGAGAGCCCAGTCTCCCCCAGACAGCCCTGAGGCCCAACAACTCCTGAATCTTCACATCTCTGGAGCCCCACTGACATCCCATACACACAGCAGGGAGCTGCTGCTGGCTGGCACTGCCAGAGTCAAAGTATGAGCCATCGGCAGCAAACCTACCACCCCTTGTAGCAGGGCCACCATGCATTTAAAAGTCCCCAGAGGAAAGCCTACTCTGCTTATATGGCTGCCAACTGTGGCAAAAGAATGTGCTCTTTAGCTGCCTATTTATGGCTACTGCTACTGAAAGCAACCCTTCTCTCCCCAGGAACAGAGCCACAGCACAACTATTGCCAATCCAACCTGAACATTCCTCCAAGAGCCTGGTGATTGCCCTGCTCCTGTCTACCACAGTCAGTGACCACACACACCACTGGGGGCCTGAGAACAGGAACAGGTACACTTATCCTGGATCCACCCATCCCTATGCCTGAACACATCTAGGGGCCTAGGAGTCCCCAGCCCCATTAACCATTGTTGGCATCTAGGCATTCCTTCCAGGCTCTTGAGGATAGGCCTGCTCAGTCTGCTGCTAATACCACAGCTGGTACCCACCACTATGTGCCACCTAAAGGCCTGGGAGACTTGCCTACCCAGCCCATTGCAGCTACTAGCACCACCAATGCAGGCTGCTTGGAAGCCAGAGAATTGTCTCACCTCTGCTACTGCCATTGCCCATTCCATGCCTGCTGCCCAGGCACCTGGCCTACTGCTGCAACTGCTGGCACCTGAGATGGCCACCTGGAGGTCCAAGAATCAGCCCACCTGGACCTGCTAACACCAGTGTCAACATATGCTGCCCTGCAAGGATAGGCATGCTTGGCTTGCTGCTGCCACTACTGAGGCCTAAGCGCAGGCTCACCTGCTGCCCATGTCCCCAGAAAAAATTTACCACAGCCTTCACTAACAGCATCCTAAACCACTGAGTAAATCAGACACTACTGGTGGTATTTATAGCCAAAGAAATTATACAGAGATTATACTACTGCACATACCCGGAATCAAAGCCAAAGTGCCCTATCCAACCAATACTATAGATACACCTTCAGGAAAAACTCATTCCCAACTAAAAGTCAAATGCAAACAATTGTAAGAAGTGACTGTTACACCAGATGCACAGATACCAAAGTAAGGATAGTCAAAGCATAAAAAGGCAAAGAAATATGATACCTCCAGATAAACATAATAATTCTTCAGCAACAGATTCCAATAAAAAAGTATAAAAATCCCAGATAAAAAATTCAAAATAATGACACTAAATAAGCTCAGTGAGATACAAGAGAACTCAAAAAGCAAAACAAAGAAATCAGAAAACAGTTCAGGCTTCAGGATATGAAAAAGAAATTTACCAAAGAGATACATATCATAAAAAAAAAACAAACAGAAATTGTGGAGCTGAGGAATTCAGTGAATGAAATACAAACAACAGGCTAGATCAAGCAAAAGAAAAAATTTCAGAACATGAAGACAGGTCTTTTGAAATAAACTAGTCAGGCAAAAATAAAGAAAATTTTTAAAAAGAATGAACAAAGCCTATGTAACATATAGGACACCACAAAGCAACCAAAGATTCAAATTTTCAGTGTACCAGAAGGTGGAGAACAAAGGAAAGGTTTAGAAACTCTCCTTAATGAAATAATAGCTGAAAACTTTCCAACTCTAGCAAGAGATTTAAACAGCTATATACAGGAAGCATAGAGATCCCCACATAGATATTACATTATTCAAAAAGGACTTCTCCATGGCACATTGTAATAGAACTGTCAAAAGTCAATGAGAGAATTCTAAAAACAGCAAGAGAAAAAGTGTCTAGTCACTTATAAGGGAATCCCCATCAAACTAACAGCAGATTTCTTAGCAGAAACCTTATAATCCAGAAGAGATTGAAATAATACAGTCCAAGTGCTAAGAGAAAAAATTACCAACAAAGGATACTATACCTAGCACAGCTATCCTTCATAAATGAAGGAGAAATAAAGTTTTCCCAGACATAGTGGAGAAAATTCATACCATTAGAGTGGTCCCACAAGAAATGCTTAAGTGAGTCCTACATGTGGAAATGAAAAGACAGTATCCACCATCATGAAAACACACAGAAGCAAACACACAAATGAGGAAGAGAAAGGGCTCAAATATTACCACTGCAGAAAACCACCAAGCCACAATAATAAAGAATAAGAAGGAAACAAATGATATACAAAACTACCAAGTCAACGAATAAAATAACAAGAATAAGCCCTCACACATCAATAAAAACCTTGAATGAAAATGATTAAACTTTGCAATTAAAAGATATAGATGGGCTGAATGATTTAAAAAACAAGACACAACTATATGTTGCCTACAAGAAACTCATCTCAAAGCAAAGACATACACAGACTAAAAGTAAAGGAATGGAAGAAGATATTCCATGCAAACAGAAACCAAAAGGCCAATCCCTTTATCATTATATAATGACTTTCTTTGTAACTATTTACCATTTTTGACAAGTTAGCCAGAGAATAAAACAATTCTAAACACATGCACCCAGCACCAGAGTACTCAGATATATGAAGCAAATATTCTTAGATCTAAAGGAACAGACTCTAATACAATAATAGTTAGGAACTTCACTCCACTCTCAGCATTAGACAAATAATTTAGACAGAAAATTAACAAGGAAATTTTGGATTTAAACCACATTAGAGCAAATGGATCTAAGACATTTACAGAACACTTCATTTAACAGGTATAGAATACATATTCTTCTCATCAGCATATGGAGCACTCCCCAGAATAGGCCATATGTAGGACACAAAACAAGTCTCAACAAATTTTTAAACATTGAAATCACATCAAGAATCTCAGATCACAATGAAATAAGACTAGAAATTAATAAGAAGAAAAACTTTGGAAATCGTACAAATACATAGAAAATAAACAACATGCACCTAAATGACCATTGGGTCAAGGAAAAAATTAAGAAAGAAATTTTTAAAAATTCTTGAAACCAGTGAGAATTGAGACACAACATACCAAAGCTTACGAGATATGGCTAAAACAGTGCTAACAGGGAAATTTATAGCAATAAACACCTACAGCAAAAAAAAAAAAGTAGATTTAAAATAAACAACCTAATGATGCCCCTCAAGGAACTAGAAAAGCAAGAAGAAACCAAACCCAAAATTAGTGGTATGAAATAAATTGTGAAGATCAGAGCAGATCTAAGCAAAATAGAGACCTCCACCCCCATCCCCCAAAAAAAAAAAAAAAAACGAAGACGAAGATTCAATGAAACAAAAAGCTGGTTTTTTGAAAAGGTAAACAAAATCAAATCATTTGCTAGACTTACCAAGAAGACGAAGACCCAAGTAAACAAAATCAGAAATGGAAAAAGAGACATTACAACTGACACCACAGAAATGCAAAAGATCATCAGAGATTATTATGAACAACTATATACTAACAAACTAGAAAGCCTAGAAGAAATGGATAAATTACTGAGCACATACAACCTATCATAACTGAATCATTAAAAAATGAAATGCCTGAACAAACCAAAAAAGAAATAATAAGATTGAATCAGTAAGAAAAAGTCTCCCAACAAAGAAAAACCCAGAACTGAATGGTTTTATTGTGAAATTCTACCAAATTTACCAAGGAAAACTAACAATACTCCTCCTCAAACTATTCTAAAAAATTAAAGAGGAGGGAATTCTTTCCAACTCATTCTATGGAACCAGCATTACCCTGATGCTAAAACCAGAAAAGGATGCAACAAAAAAAGGAAAACTACAGGCCAGTCTCCCTGATGCTCCTCAACAAAATGTCACCTAACTGAATCTAATATCATATCAAAAAGATAATATACCATGATCAAGTGGGATTTGTTCCACGGATGCAAGGATGGTCCAACATAGGCAAATCAATAAACAGGACACATCACAGTGACAAAAGGAAAAACAAAAAAATGTATGATTTTCTCAACAGACGCAGAAACAGTATTTGATACAATTCAACATCCCTTTATCATAAAAATTCTAAACACCAGGCATATAATGAACATACCTCAACATACTAAAGGCCATATATGACAAAGCCATGGCTAACATCATACTGATGAAAGTCTTTCCTCTAAGAACTGGAACACGACAACGATGGCCATTTTCTTCACTCTTAGTCAACATGGTGCTGGGAGTCCTAGCAATCAGGCAAAAGAAATAAAAGGTATCCAAATTGGAAAAGAGTAAGTCAATTTGTCCCTCTTTGCTGATGATATGATCTTATATTTAAATAACCCAAAGACAACAAATTCTTAAATCTGACACATTCAGTACTTACAGGATACAAAATCAACATACAAGTCAGTAACAATTAGATCATATCAATAATGAACTAGTTGGGAAAGAAATCAAGAAGGCAATACCATTTACAATAGCTACAAAAAAATAAATGAAATACCTAGGAATAAATTTATCTAGAGGTAGAATATCTCTACAAGAAAATCTACAAATCTCTGATGTAAGAAATTCAACAGGATGCAAACAAAACAAAAACCATTAAAATGATATTAATTCAAAGCAATTTGCAGATTCAATGTAATTCTTATCAAAATACCAACATCAATTTTCACCAGAATAGAAAAAACAATCTTAAAATTCACATAAAATCAAAATGGAGCCTGAATAGTCAAAGCAATTCTGAGCAAAAAGAACAAAGCTGGAGGCATTATATTATCTGACTTCAATATATATTACAAGGATATAGTAACCAAAACAACATGATACGGATATAAAAACAGACACATAGACCAATGTGACAAAAGAGAGAATCTAGAAATAAATACATATATTTACAGCCAGCTAATTTTTGACAAATGCGTGAAGAACGTACACTGGGAAGGCACACCCTCTTCAGTAAATGGTGCTGGGAAAACTGGATATCCATATGCAGAAGAATGGAACTAGACCTGTGCCTTTAAATGTATACAAACATAAACTCAAGATGAATTAAAGACCTAAATATAAAATTTTATAGCTAAGACCTCAAAAGCTCAGGCAACAAAACCAAACATAGACAAATGGGACTAAATCAAACTAAAAGGCTCTGCATAGCAAAAGAAACAATCAACAGAGTGAAGATACAACGTGCTAAATGGGAGAAAGATATTTGCAAACTGTTCATCCAACAAGAGACTAACATCCAAAATATACAAGGAATGCAAGCAACTGAACAGTAAAAAAAACAAATAATTCCATTAAAAAGTGGGCAAAGGACACGAATTGAGATTTTTCAAAGGAGAAGGCCTACAATGGCCAACAGGTATATGAAGAAATGCTCAACATCGCTAATCATCTAACCACAGTTAGAATGACTATTATTGAAAAAGACCAAAGCCAAACTAAAACAAACAAACAAAAATATAGATGCTGGCAAGGATGTGGAGAAAGGGAACTCTTACAGACAGTTGGTGGGAATGTAAATTAGTAGAGCCACAGTGAAAAATTGTATGGAAGCTTATCAAAAAACTAAAAATAGAACTACCATATGATCCACCAATCCCACTACTGGATATTTATCCAAAGAAAAATCAGTGTATGAAAAATGTTCCTGCATTCATGTTTATTGGAGCACTATTCACAGTAGCAACAATATAGAGTCAACCTCAGTGTTCATCAATGGACAAATGTATAAAGAACATGCGGTAAAAATACACCCTGGAATACTATTTGGCCACAGAAAAGAATGAGATGATGTCATTTGCTGTAATGGATGAAACTGGAGGTCCTTATGTTAAATAAGTTCTACACAAATATACAAACATTGCATGTTCTCACTCATTACTGGAAGCTAAATGAGTTGATCTCTTGAAGACAGAGAGGAAAATGGATACCAGAGGCAGGGAAGGGTAAGTGGGGTGAAGACAGTTTGGTTATTGGGTATAAATATACAGTGAGATAGAAGGAATACATTCTAATGTTTGTAGGTTGACAATAATGTATATTTCAAAATAGCTAGAAGAGAGGACTTGAAATGTTCCCAACACACAGAAATAGTAAATACTTGAGATGACAGATATCCTAAATACCCTGACTTGATCATTACTCCTTCTATGCATGCAAAATATCACATGTAGCCCATATAATGTATCTACAAAAATGTCCTAAAAACTGAGATTTAATCAGATTGTTAAACTCTCCCCCATCCAACAACTAACCACCACACCAATAGAGCTCCAACAAGAAAAATGGTGAATTACAGTTAAAACAGATACAAGACACAGACCCTCTCTAAGAAGGACTACTTAGGGAAGCCCAAGTCAAAAGCGAGGGCAAAAAATGAAGCAGAGGAATTTGGAGCTAAGAACCAAAACAAACTGCTAGAAATAGTCAACACTGTAACAGAAATGAAGAATGCCTTTGATGGGCTCATCATTAGAACAAATATGGCCAAGGAGAGTAGTATCAGTGAGCTAGAAGATATGTCAATAGAAACCTATCAAACCGGAAAAAAAAAGGGCTGGGGGCAAATAGAACATCAAAAAACTGTGGAACAATTTCAAAATGTCTAACATATCACAATAGGAGTATCAGAAACCAAAGCAAAGGGAAAACAGAGAAGAAAGAATGGCTGACAACTTTTCAAAATTAATGACAGACACCAAACCACAGACCCAGCAAGCTCAGAGAACACCAAAAATAAAGACCAAAAACAAAAAAACTACACCTACACATTTCATATTAAATCTGTAGGAAGGCAAAGACAAAGATAAATTTTTGAAAGCCAAAAGAAAAAACATTTTACCTATAGAAGAAAAGAATAAAATTATGGCAGACTTCTTGTGAGACACTAGGTAAGCCAGAAGAAATTGGAGTGAAATATTTAAAGTTTTGAAAGAAAAAAAGCAAGCCAACCTGCCCTGCAACAAATGGGAAGTTCTTCAGGCAAAATGAAATGATGTCAGTTAGAAGCTTGAATTACATAAGAAGAGCATCAGAGAATAAATAAGTGAAAATGAACAAAATCCTTAATTTTTCTTAATTGATCTGTGAGGTAATTGATTGTCCAAAGTAATAAATGTAATAATGTATTTAGTGATTATACCATATGGATAAGTGAAATGAATGATAGCAATGTTCTAAGGGCAGAAATGAGAAATTGGGAATGTGTGGTTATAAAATGCCTACACTATACTTGAAGGCAGGCTTATATTTGAAAAAAAGTTTATATTGTGAACTCCAGGGCAACCATTTAAAAATTCGTAAAAAGAATAACTGGCATGCTAAGAGATAAAACAGAATCATAAATTGTTCAAAATTAGAGAAAGAAAAAGAAGAGGATAAAGAGTGGACAAATGCAACAAATAGAAAAAAGTTACAAACATGGTAGATGTTCATTCAATTATATCAACTATCACTTTAAATGTGAAAGGTCGTGTGATTTCCTTATGACTTGTACTGTAAACTAAGAGACAGGTAAGTATTTTAAGGTGCTGATAAGCAGAATGCCTAGTCAACAGCTTTGACTTGTTCAAATTGTTTCTTGACCACTGGGGAAAAAAAAAAATAAAGGATGTCAATATCTAGTGATCCAAGCAGCATATTGTTTTCTAGTAAATTCAGAAATCTGGTTAACTTTTTGTATATTGGTGGTCAAATTAAGATTGGCATACATTTCCATTGTATGTGGTATTTATTATGAGATATTTATCAAATTGATCCAAATTTGGCATGTGCTTGGGATACAAATAAAACACATAGCAATCCATCAAATTCTCCTCTCACATCTATGGTGTAAACTTTTTGCTACTCATTCCATAGTAAGCATATGCTTTACCACCATAGGCATAGGTTTCTCTTACTGAAGACTCTTACTGAAGTTTGTAGAAAGCTCACAGTATTGGTGGGGGAGGGTGGAAACTTGGGTTCCAATAGGATTTTACCAGTTACCAGTTGCATGCCCTAGGGCAAGTTATTTAATATATCTGAGTCACTTGGGTTGATCTATCTGTAAAATGGGAATATTAGTTACACTTTGTGGTTGTGTGAGGGTTAAATAATACATGTAAAATGCCTAACCTGTTAAGTGAGCCAAAAAAAAAAAAAAAGCAATTGAGAAAGCACATGTCCTCATTCAAGCAATACTTATCAAGTGTACTACAATTCTCTAGAACACGATGAGATTTCTACTTGTCCTCTAGAATTTGCACACTAGAGACCCAGAAGATATGTCAATTCATGAATCAATGTAGTCAGCCATAAAGAACAATCAGCAGTGGATTTCTTGATACACATATGGTATGTAAACTCATAACAATAAAGTTTTATATAATTATTTTTTTTAGGGAAAAAAAATCCTATTTTTAGCAAGTGCCAATAAATCATTTTCACTTATTCAACTTACTTTCCCTTCAGTATGGCAGCAACCAATACTCAAAGTTAGGGAAAGCCTGTAACAGTTAAATACAGGCCTATCTGAGAGTTTGGCTCTATGTGCCTAAAGAGGCCACCACATTTTCTCTGACATACAAGTTCAAAGCCCCACACAGGAAAGTTTTACTGGCTTTAAATTCCTTTTTTTTTTTTTTTTTTTTTGAGATACAGTATCACTCTTTGCTGGGGCTGGAATGCAATGGCATGGTCATGGTTCATTGCAGCCTCTGCCTCCCAGGCTCAAGTGATCCTCCCACCCGTTTCCTGAGAGGCTGGGACTACAGGTATGCATCACCATGCCAGGTTAATTTTTGTATTTTTTGTAGAAACAGGGTTTCATATTGATCAGGCTGGTCTTGAACTCCTGGGTTCAAGTGATCTGCCCACCTCTGTTTCCCAAAGTGCTGGGATTACAGGCATGAACCACCACCCAGCCTCTGGTTTTACATTTCTAGCCTCCTTGGTACATCCTTTATCAAAGACACATCTCCACTGTTGACATTTTCCTTTTAGTCACCACACCAGAAAGAATTTTTTTTTTTTCTTTTTAAAGAGTTCTTTTCCATTACCACTGGTTATCAAAGTACTATCATTCTATTTCTCACTTTGGATTTACTTTTCCTTTCCAGCTACACTAGAGAAGCTATATTACTGCCAGTTATAGGAAACAAAAACCCGACTTGGTTGAGAATTAGAGAATTCAAAATGTTAGTAAACATTGGTCTAACGTTTGAATTTAACTTATATGTGACTCTTTCATATATTAAAAAACTCCGTAGCATTTACTGAAGATTAGAATATATTTTAAGGAATCCCAAGAAAAACAATCCAGATAATTAATAAAAGTCCCATGTCAGACACACTCCATGAAGAAATTCTGAAACTGACTTTCTATCTTGCTTTAATGACTTCATTTATGACTTCTGTGAAGAATGTGAACACAGTAGAAATAACAGCCATTTATTTTAAGTATCAGTTTTTATTAAAAAGTGCATTTTGATTAATTTATGGTCTAGGTAAGCTGTAAGATACCAGTATACTCTCTGGAATAATAACTTTACAAAGATTTAAAACAAACAAAAATTTAAAAGCCTTTTTATTTCCTTCACCATTATTGTTTTACAATACAAATATCACCTTGTGAATACACAAAAAAATCCTACGGAAGATAATTCTGCTGCACGTAAAATACAGAATGGATATATATATATACTTCTTCATTCTTAAAAAACTATTTTGTTCTCCACATTGGCAAGTATAGAATAGAATACTTCCCCAAACATACGTATGTTAGGAGTAAAACTTAGAGTTACATGCAGTTTCTGCACAAATATCTTTTAAAGAAATAGGTCTCTTTATTTGTTGTTCACCAACAAAACTGTCATGAGAGTATGGATAATTAATTCATAGCTTTCAAGTTTTAGGTAAGTGATCATTTTCAAAACTCTCTTTAAAGAAAAGATATTCATGGCTGTTTTCATTGAGTAGTTAAAATCAAACTACCAAATAGACGGTAAAATAATTTAAATGGTACATGTCATTCTACCTGATCACAATATGTGAACAGGCTCTGATTCTAATTAACAACCTCATTATTTAAGTCATTTCAATTTTAAAACCATAAGCAGTCATCTGATTTAATTTAGCTATAAATGCAAAATTTAGTAGTGTATACATACATTTATATTTTCATGGAATACTTTATTTTAAATAAAAACATTTAAGATTGCCTACTGACCATACAATCAAGACAAGAAAGGCACTAGAAACATAGACAAATTTCTCTCCCAAGATGCATTTTTAAATTTTAACTCTCTTCTCTCTGACATGTTAAAAATCTTTAAATTTGGTTTTCATAACATCATTTTGAAAAATAAAGTTAGGAAATACTTAGAAAATCACTTTATAACAGAATCTTTTTTTTTTTTTGCACTTTTTGAAACACTGTCTTTGTGATTTTACAAAACCCAAAGTTACCAAACCTTTCTGTGTCTATCATTTTTATTTGAATATCGGTGCAACAGATAGAAAGATTTCAGAATCAAACCCCATTCAGGTACTTAGAAACCTTCATAGAGACATATGCTAGAAAATGGCTTACAGCCCAATCTTTGGGGCAAGAGATATGAAAAGTATGTTTTCCCAAGAAAATAATATGCTTTATTTCCAGATGTGACTGGAAAGACCAGAACTTATGATATAAAAGCTTACATTTATGCTGTTGCATCATATACAAAGGAACATGGTGGTTGCGGGTTATGTAAATCCCAAACTTATGAACAGGAAATGTGTACAGTGCATGATAGGTTAAATTTTTCTTTATTGTTGTCCAACGCAGGTCCTTTGGAGAGAAAAAAAGATCACAGTGCTGACCAGGTAACTCAATAGGTTAAGTCTAGGTAACCATTGAAAGATAATAGGATTAGGGAGGTGTTTATTTTATGGCATCTTCTCTCATGGAGTTCTTAGCACTTCGGACAATTTGTCTTTTCCCCACTTTGTACAGCTGTTATGTGTCATTCACCAACCGGCTGTATTTAACTTGCCTACTGAGGTGGACTACTGGCCAGGGAAAAGGCCAATGGTAAGATCGAGGTACAATTCCTTGGACATTCTTTTCAAAGTACTGAAATGGCCTGTACCACCACACCCTGGCCAGGAGGTTCATCTGGGAAGCTTCCTTTAGCACCTAGGATAACAAAGAAACATACACACTTTTCTCAAGATCTTTCACTTTTAGTTCAAATATTTGCCATGCTAAAATTCCCAAAGGACCCCAGACCTGCCCTACATCCACCCACATATCTCAGCTTCTCTCTCTCATCACCATACAATGCTCCACACTCAACTACAAACTGAGCCACATCTCAGTAAAAAAACACCCCAATTCGGGGACAGCAAGGAGAACTTATGGCTCACTTATCTCTTGTCTCAATTAGCTTTTAAGGTATTCCTCTTCTATGCTAAAAATGTTAAAGCTTAATTAAATGTTAAGTATTAAGCTTGTGATGGGCCCAGGGTAGAGATAAGAGGGTAGGAAAGTGAATCAAGCAAGGATGGACACAGGCTTAGAAAGTATTTTTCGTTTTTCATGGACAGTGAAAGTGTGATACTTGTTCTAGTCAGAAGTAATTCCTTAAATCATTATATTAATAAACTTTTTATTCTTTATTCTGAAGAGGATAGATGTCACGAGACAATACAATCTTAGTTATTACCTCTTAAGAAAGAGAAACTTAAGACATCCATGGATTCTTTGCACCCTGCCCAAGCCAGCAACAGCAAGCCATAAGCCATAGAAGCTAAAATCAAAAAGGGGGAAACTCACTTGCTGATTGGCCATAGTGTGATACCACCAGAAGAGTCTTGTGGTGATGTAATATGCCACCACCACGTCCACAGTGTAGTGGTCATGCGCTAAGAGAATACAGAAGATTCCAACTACGCTGAGAAGCCAGCAAATCCAGTGATACCACCAGAGACGTCGAGGGGAATCTGAAAGGCGAAAAGATTTGCATTAGTCCCATTATTCGAATGACATTAAGGGTACCCAACGATGCTTCTGCTACTACTTCTGAATCCAGTTACCTTGAGTCTTTCCTTTTGAAAACAGATCTAGTGAATCTAAGGGCTTTCACTTAACGGTAACCAAGTTTAGAACAGAAACAGCTTTTTATAATGTGATTATACTAGTGATAGTAATTCATATTTGGTTCTTGATTCATATAATCATAAATAGAGTTTCAAAGATGAGTCTAATCAAATAAGGACAGGCTAATCCATCATGCTTCATTTTAAAAAAACTGTCCATTGACATTTAAATTTACCTCTAGCTAATTTGGGGTTGATGCTTTATACAAAAATCAATACCTTTTGGTCCATAGGACTAAGCAGTAATAATTGATTTGACTGTACTGCTTTCCAAGTTCTGCAACCATACACTAATCTGAAAGTCTTTGAGATTTTCATTTCTCAAATACAGGCAAAAAGCATCCAGATGCCTGGGAATTTTAGTTCAAGTGCCTCCTCAAAGGTAGAATGGTGTCAGATAAATACTTGCCTGCCCCCCATTTGAGAAATCACCTGAGAAAAACATCAAAATCTCTATTAGTGCAGGCCTTTCTATCTCACATTCTCAATTGTGGGATTCAGAGCCTCTGCAGTGTTAGGCAAAATGTTGTTTGAATATGATCTACCCTCTCCACACCAGCTGGGAGGTTCAGGCTTTTACTAGATTCTTAAGGGGTCCAAGAACCAGTCTTTCATTTAACTGATATTCGTTGAGCCTCTTACATGCCAAGGACAAGCAATGCTCTAGGTACCTGGATCAATGAACAAAAAAGGCAAGGAGTGTGCCTTTGTGGGGGGATCACTTCCTAGTGGGGAAAAGAGATAAGAGACAATACTTATAATAACTAAGTAATTTACACATTATGTTAGGTGTTAAAGGCTGTGGAAAAATAAGAAAGTTGAGCTGGATAAGGGAGGATCAGAAGTATAGGGAGTGAAGGGCAATTTGCAATTTTAAATGGAGTAGTCAGGGTAGGAATATTCTAGTAATATTTGTATTTGATAACTTGACAATACAAAAACAGGTAGCAGCTACCATTCAATCTCCATGTGACTCTATTAGTATCCATACATGCCATCTATTTTAATTTTTGTAAACTTTTTCCCATCCCATGAGGTAGATGTGAATATCTTATTCTAAAGATGAGGAAACTAAGACTTAGAGAGGTTAAAGTTTCTTCCCAGGGTCATAAAGCTAGTAAATGATAGTACCAAGGCCTCTACATCTCAATATGACACATTGCCTTATTGTCAAGATGGAAAAGCCTTGACCCCATTAAAGAATTTCAGGTATCAGGCATCAGGAGCCAGGAATCCCTCCCCCACAGTTGTTGACATCTGGTCTATGTGGTTCTCATGGTCCACATCCAGTTACATCCCATTACAAGGGCTAGATTATACCCTGAAAATTCTTAATAGACCTTGCTAGAATTCACTATACTGCTCACATAGTAAGTATAAGCATAGGAATATCTAATCTCTTTTCTATCTGTGCCCTGAAGCACATTTCTCTTCTCTGCCTGTATTTCTCTATCTTAGTTTTTCAAGGACAAAACTGGGCTTTAACCCATTCTACCATCTGTTTTCTGTATCCCACAATCCAACTTGCTATCTGCTGACTCTCTTTATTAATGTCTTGAAGTGCCTGCCACTTTAATTATACTAACATTTAATTTCCTTTCTAAAAGGGTTATCTGAATTAAATATGAAAAATGCTAATATATATTAAATCTGAGCCATATATGGAGTATCTATGATATTATTTTGTAATTTCCCAATAAAATATTTTTAAGTACCTTTCTTAAAGGAAATTTCCCATTTAATATCTGCCTCAGCCCTGACCCTATGGTCTTATTGAGGACAGGGATGTGTCTGACCCATTACTATACCCTCAGGCATGTGGCATAGTGCCAAGTGCTGATAAAATGGCTGCTGCGTCAATACATGATCTACCATCACCCAGTCAGGCTTGATCCTGGATTTCCGTGTCCCTTTGAGATTTCCATTTGGTTCCTTACAGCAGCTGTATAACTGGCTCATAACACACCCTGCAGGCTGTACTTGGAACTGCCTCCACCCGAGTACTACAGCTAACACTTCAGGACACCTTCTCCTCAGGAAGACCAGTTCTGTCTTTCCACGTATTTCCCTGGGTGCCAGGTCCACAGCGCTGAGATGAAGCTGCGACTCTCCTGAAGCCTCCAGTCTTACCTCAGCAGATTTTCCAGAAAACTTGTTTTACCAGAGGACCATCGAGCATGAGAAATGGCAGGTGAGGAAATTCTAATGGAGGTCTGTTTTAGACTTACACTCTTTGATAAATAAGTAGGTGAGTGTTAGCATGACCGTGTGCCCGCTGTACAGATAGTCCCCACACATGTTGTGAGAGCCAGTGATAGACAAGCCACCTCCAGCAATGAGTTTCATTATTCTCCGCAGCTGGGCTTCCCAGTCTCCAAAAAGCTGGCAAAAAAAAAAAAAAAAAGAAGATTCATTACAAGCCCACATGAAAGTGTGCTAAGATTATTATTCATATCCAGAATTAAGCTTACATTAAGACACATAAAATCCCCTCCATGAAGTTTGCCCACTCAACATTTACCATTCTAAGAGCAGCCTTTGTATGTGTGACGGGGGGAGGGTCCTACAGATGAATGATGTGGCTTCAGAACTTTTCAAAGTTAGCACTTTTTAAATCACATGTCAGTACCCAGTTTTTAAAAAATTACAATGATAGAGAAACACTACTTCTATCTGACTAATTGCTTTAGTATAACTATCATTTGGGGAAAAGAAAATTTAAATCTATAGTCTAGGAAAAATTTAAAGATGTATTTTTACCATGGTTGGCCTAGAAGACAACTGTCCTACTAACTTGGCTAAAGCAGCTGAAGGTTGGGGTAGTCAAACATATGAATATTTTTGGTATGTGGATGTTCAGGGACCATACTGAAATAAGGGATGTGCCTTTAATCTTCTCAAATTATGTGGGTAGCATTGGATTTTTCAGATGATAATTTACCTGTCTATGACACAAGTCTGGACTGAACACCAGAGTAATAAATGGCTTGAATAACTCATTCATTGCAACCTTTATTTGCTCTGTCAAGTAAAATGTGTGACTGCCTATATTTTATGCTTGTCAGTACTCTTTTAAATTCTGTTTGGCCAATTTAATTATCATGATCCTTTTTCAATATTGACCTGATAAGAATACAGCTTTGGGAATCATGTTTTATTACAATATCCTTTTAAAAAATCATCAAGGCCTAGCATGGTGGCTTATGCCTGTAATCTCAGCACTTTGGGAGGCCAACGTGGGTGGATCACCTGAGGTCAGGAGTTTGAGACCAGCCTGGCCAACATGATGAAACCTCGTCTCTACTAAAATTACAAAAATTGGCCAGGCACAGTGGCTGGTGCCTATAATCCCAGCTACTTAGGAGGCTGAGGCAGGAGAATCACTTGAATCCGGGAGAAGGAGGTTGCAGTGAGCCGAGATTGCACCACTGCACTCCAGCCTGGGTGATAAGAGCAAAACTGTCTCAAAAAAAAAGAAAAAATTATCAAGACTTCTGATTAAGGATGGAAGGATGATACATCAGTGAAGTGTGGGAAATTAAAAGAAAAAAAAGAATGGCAGGTTGATGACACCACACAGAGGATATAAATTTCCAAATCCAAAGAGACCACTGAATGCCCACCTTAATGGAAGAAAACAGACCTACATATCAATGCTCACTGTCATGGGATTTCAGCATATGGGGACGAAGAAGAGACTCTAAAACCTCCAGAGATCAAAAACAAGCTTTATATGAAGGATCATCAGAATAAGGCTTTTCAAAAGCAACACTGAAAAACAGAAAGCTTTGAGAAAATGCCTTTAAATCCTGTGGGAAAACAATTTCCCACTTAGAATTCTGTACCCAGTCATATTACCACTAAGCATAAACTTAAGGATAAATTAAAACCTTTTTCATACATACACGATTTTAAAATATTTACCACTTATATACTCTTTTCCAGGAATCACAGAGGATACAGTCTCCAAAGCAAGGGAGTAAACGTGGAGAAAAGAAGAAACAGGAGTCACTAGGTTGCCAAGGAAGGAGAGATGAAGGACTGTGCAGAAACTCACAAGTTTGGTCTGGAAAGCAAACAGCCAGAATGCTCTGGAGAGATGTCATCAAGGAGATGAAACCAACAGAATACCCGATGCCTCTCGCTATCTCGAGAGGAGTTTCATAACTTCGGGGTGAGCAAGTACAAAGAAAACTACTAAAGCCAAAAACCAAGACTAACTCTACAGGGAACAAAATATTGTGCAGAGGAGGAAAGTAATTATGGGAAACTACATGACTTGGCCATGAGTCGCATTTATGGAACTGTAATAATGTAAACACTGCATATTGAGCTAAACAAAGGACAAAGAACTGCACAGCAAAGACAGGATAGGAAGTCTGAAAGTGTATAGTGGTGATGGGGTTTGGGGGGTAGGGATCATGAGGGAGGAGTCACAGAAGGGCACTAAAGCCTTGCCTTCTACAGCAGAAGTTAGTAACAGAGAATGCCTATATTCAAAAATTACAGAGTAACAATATCTCATATCACGTAGAGACACGAGAGTAAATACATTAAAAACTATGAAAAAAAGAGTGACAGACATAGAGATAAATACCACAAGGTTCAGCTAAAAGAGCTGAAAGAGAATGGGAAAAGGCGCTGTTGGAGTCAGGACCAGGAGACTACTGTTTTTCACATCAAGTTGTATAGAACAATTTTATTTTTTAAATTGCATGCCCTTATAAACATGATAAAAAATTTTTTTAAGTTTCAAATTAAAAGTTTAATTTTTTAATTTGTTATTTTTTAATTTTTAATTTAAATTTGTTAAATTTTTAATTCTGTTTTAACAATGGATAAGATGCAGAAGAAAATTATGGCAAAAAAAGCATGGGTGTTTCTTCATTTTACATTATTTCATAATGTCCTTCTAAAACTCTCTCTGTGTTTTAAAAATGATAAATCACATTCTCAGGGCAGCATCATCTGCAATTTTTCCTCTAATTTGAGCAAGAAAATCTTTGGGGAGAAACTATGTGTTTCGCACTGAGGAAAACAGCAAAAATTTAATGCTGTATTTCTTACAGGCAGCCCCTAAACTTCCTTTTAAAAATATCTTCCTATGTTTATCAAACTTCTGCAAAGGGAAAGCCTCTTAAAGCTTAGTGGGAAATAGAAAAAGACAAAAATTTAAATTATGTGTTAAAAAAGCAAAATACAAGACAAATCACAAAACAATTGCAGCAGAAACAAGTTAATATCTGTATTCTTTACCCAGCACAGAAAAATTAAGTAAAGTAAGACCAACTTAGGAAACAAAATTTATCAAATGATAAAGGATGTGACTGGATAGAGACACAAACTCTGTCAATCAAATAGAAATAAAAATTTACATAACAGGAGCTCCTTTTCTCATGTTGAATTAGCAAATCTTAAAAGAAAAAAGAGTGAGCTAACAGTGAGGCAAGTACAACAAGGACAGTGAGGCTTGTTTAAATGGAGGGGATGAAGGGGAAGCAGTGGCTGTCTCCAAAGCAGTGCAGGGAAGAGCAGGCCATGAAACAGATACCTAGGGGTAAAGTCACAGCTCTTTGAATGATTTGCTGTGTGACCTCATATAGCTGAACCATTCTAAGCCTCGATTTCTTCTTCTACAATTTGGGAAGAATATATGTATTATCGTTGGCAAAGCTTCTAAGAAAATAACCATCAGTAGTTTACCAGCAATTTAAATAGTCATAACCTCTGACCCAGTTACATTGCTTCTAGGAGTCTACCACAAAGAAATGATATCAAATATGAAGAAATGCTCTATGTACAAACATATCCCACTGTAATACTAATTACAAAAGCAACAGGCTGAGCAGGATGTCTCATTTCTATAATCTCAACACTTTGGGAGGGCTGCCTGAAGCCCAGAGTTTGAGACCAGCCTGGGCAACATAGCGAGACTCTCTCTCTACAAAAATATTTAAAAGTAAGCCAGGTGTGGTGGCATGTGCCTGTACTCCCAGCTACTTGGGAGGCTGAGGCAGGAGAATTCTTTGAACCTAGGAGTTCAAGGCTACAGTGAGCTATAATCATACCACCGCACTCCAGCCTGGCAACAGAGTGAGACCTTGTCTCTAAAAAAAAAAGGCAACAAACTGGAAACAACCTAAATGGGAACTGTTAAGTAACTATTCAAAACCTGGTCTGTCAGGGGACAGTACTGGCAAGATGGGAAGCCTGCTGTAAATGCATTCGCAGGTCCTAAGCTAGACCAGTGAACTAGAATCTACGGTAATTTAAATGCACACTAAAATTTGAGAAGCCCTGAACCAGGCTACAGCTGCTTAACAAATTATTTAAAAATAAGTTTACAGTGACTGCATAGTAAGTTTAGATTGTAAACATGTTCCTCTATTGAGAGAGAGAAAAAAAAAAGGAAACATACTGTTTGGTATAACTGTGTTTAAAGAAAAACAATGCACAGAAAAAGTCTAGAATGTAACCTATTAAATGTTAACAGGGTTAGCATAGAAATTGGTAGGATTTCTCCCAGTCTCTGTCCTGGTGTGGCTTCCCTTCCTCTCCTTTGGCCAGAAAGAGAGGAATTCCCTTAGAGCTTTGTCTGCACCCAGAGGGCAGTTCTGGGATATGCACTGCCTTTGAGTCTAGGCAGGAGATGTGAGTGGGGAAAAAAAAAAAGAAAGAAAAAGAAAGAAAAGAACAAAATTAAACAGGAAACTCTGGACTGGATCTGTCATACCTTGCATTTTGGTTTCCTTCCTCCAGCTGCCTGCTACCATTTGCTTTTCATTCCTCAAATAGCTGATCCATATATTCTGCTCAGTGTTTTTTGGCTGCATTCAGTGTGAAAGAAAGGATGGAGTGTGCTTACTCCATTATAACTGGAATTGAAACCTTGCCTATCAGTAGCTTTTGAATGTTTATTTTTGAAAGCAGAGATAATTTAAGGGAGACATAAAAGCTTTTAGCGGATACTACAAAGCTGTGACAGGAAAGTCTCATATCTGCACCACTATGTGCATTACAGTTCCCCAAGGTCACACAGAAAACCAATAACCAGTAAAAACAGAGCAATATTCTTCAAATTCTAATGAACTACCAAGAAATTGGGTAAATTGGCCAAGTCACTTACACAATACCAAACCATAGAAAGAAAGATCAGATGGAAGAGGGAAAGGCTTCTGAATGAGAACCACTATCAACAACATTTAGAACCAGTGAGGCTTTGGTTATGAAATACACAGGTCTCCCCAGTATTTTTTGAGCACTGACACAATGTACTGATGACAGTCTGTTTGCCATCTTTCAGTTTGCAGATGGCCTAGAGCATTGGATTTTTCTAACTACATTTGCAAAGCAGGGGCATTGACTGCACTTCAGCCCCCTACTAAGAGAAAGGGGGTAACTTGGAACTAAAACCCATCAAATAATGCTGCAGAAATCAACGGCTTTCATAGCTTTGGTGGCTTTGGTATAGCTTTGTTGAAGAGCTGAAAGTGAGCACTAAGGAGTAGAAATGAGGTTTAAAATAATCATTAACCCTCACTAATGCTGCAGCTTAGAGCAGCCCAGGAAAGTCAACAAGGCAGACCGTATCTGTTGTAGGCTTCCAGTGTTGGAGCTGAGACAGGAATCCAAGTCCTCTGACTTCTTAAATGTGCTGTTTGTGAAACTATATGCTGCCCTGTGTACAGCTAGGCCCACACAAGCTTGGATAAACCAGGAACTCGATACATATAAAGAAACTTTTCCTTCAGCAGCCTAGGTACTTTGCCGGAGTAATATTATACTATTCCAACTACCATGAATAGCCAGACATTTCTCAAAGTACCCCTCCTTCCCTCCCTTCATTCCTTCCCTCCCTTTCCTTCGTTTCCTCCTTTTCCCCTCCCTACCTCCTCCCTTCCTTCCTTTCCTTCTTTCCTTCCTTCCATCTACCTATTAAGACAAATTTTTTTGTTTTTGTTCCCAAAGACCAGTCTTCCTCCAGAACAGAAAATTCATTATCATTCACAAAATGCCAAGAAGGCTGCTCTTACATACTCAGACCAAAGACCAAATCCAATACAGGAATCAAGAAACAGGGTCAGGAGGAGGATTGGTAGAATCCACATCAGTTTGCATCTTCAACAGCTTGCAACTGAGAAACAAATTACACACTGTGTTCTCCTCAGCATCAACTTCCCAAGTGGCCTAAAACAGCAAAACTATGCCACTTCCCAAATTTCAACTGGCATGTAACAGCCCTCCTAACCATGACACTTAGAACCAGGAGCCTTTGTGGTTATGAAAAAACAGGTTTCCTCAAGTATTTTTCAATGCTAACACCATGTGCTGATGAACAGAAAATTCATTTCACCCACGAAAAGCCAAAAATGCTGCTCTTAAACACTTAAGAGACCAGATCTGATAAAGGAATCAAGCAGCAGAATTAACATTGTTATAAAATGTCCTTTTGCCTCATTTTGTAGTCCCCACCAGGAAGACAAAGTATTTGAAAGTACAATGAATGCTTTAGATTTCAAAGCAGCAATAAGGCTCAAAGCTGCCTCTTACAATTTCTCCTGCCTTATTTTACTGTTGATCAGTAAAAACAGGAGTTATAAGGTAGTTTTACAAAATAAAATAATATCTTCTGTTTGTACAGAGATTCCAACCTTTTAGCAGTGTTTTCCCATCCATTATCTCATTGTATCCTCTCAAGTTGGTCAGTTGGTGAGTGCAGATGTTACTATGCCCATTTAACAGAGTGGCTTACCGACCAGTACATGAGGTCACACAGAGTGACTCAGTTGGGATCAGAGCCCAAATGTCTTACCTCTGAGCTAAACTATCTTGCCTTTACGTCCCTAGAAAAAGCTTACTATTGTTGCAAACACTTTTCCAAATGACAAGGACAATGCCCAAGGCTGAACAATGTCTCCAAGTTTACTTTTTGTAGTTCTTGTTGTCTAATAAAATTTAATCAATTTTATATGTCATTTATTGCTAAAACGACACTTATTCACTATTCACTAACTACTATTTTTCGTAAGCATAGTTTTTATTTAAATCAAACTATACCCGTCTCTATAAAAGTCATTTATCTATATTTTTTTGTTTTTGTTTGAGACGCAGTCTCGCTCTCTTGCCCAGGCTGGAGTGCAATGGCACCATCTTGACTCACTGCAACCTCTACCTCCCAGGTTCAGGCAATTCTCCTGCCTAGCCTCTTGAGTACCTGGGATTACAGGTGCATGCCACCACGGCCAGCTAATTTTTTGTATTTTAATATAAATGGGGTTTCACCGTTTTGACCAGGCTGGACTCAAACTCCTGAGCTCAGGCAATCCACCCGCCTTGGCCTCCCAAAGTGCTAGGATTACAGGCGTAAGCCACAGCACCTGACCTATAAAAGTAATTTCTGTGGAAATCTGTCACAAACAAATTGCACATTTTCTGCCTTCTGTCTTCTTAAATAAGACATTCTCAACTAGTCTCCAAGCTCACTTTTATAGGAACGACAATGAGCATGAATCCAACGTCAAATTGTAGTTTTGGGCTACCAGACACAGGTGGCTCTAGACAAACCATTTTACCATCCTAGCCTCAGTTTTCTCACCTGTAAAATGGCAAGAACACTTCCTCATCCTCTACCTACCAAAGCAAGACAGTGTTTATAAGTTTGCTAAAATATAAAGTGTTATACAAATTTCAGGCAGCATTACTTAATAATCCAAGTTATGTCAATCTTTTGGGGGGTTCTTAAGGGAGAACTCAATGCCTAACAGCCAACAAATGAAATCTGGGTGAATTTTATATATGTATATATATATATCTAGATATATATATATATATATCTCCTCGATATAAATCAATATATAAATCCCTGCAGGACACTCACTGGTAGCCATCTCTTGATCACTCAAGAGACTTTTATGTGTTCTCCATACATATGGTAATTATTTCACTCCTGGACAGATGTGGTTTTTACTCACAATTATGCCCACCACAACCGATCTAAAGTATAAGAGATTTCACTCCTCTTAGAATTCATACATGTAACTTTTTAAAAGACTTTTTCTTTTTACTCAGCTGTGAAGAATCTGGCTGTCTGCATTTCTCCATTCTCAAATGTACCCATCGATTCCTATACTAAGCAGGCTTGTTTTGGGGGTAGGGGCTGTCTCTAAGCAATTATCAGCAATAAAACACTCATCTCCCACCAGTCTCTTCTCCCTCCAGCAAAAACCTTTTAAATTTTTTTGTAGTCTCTAATGAAGAGACTTACCAGAGGCTTCATAAAATCTTAAATAAAGGTCAGCTATGGATTTCTATTATCCATATTTTTATTTGTCAAAGAAATCCAGCATTCCAGTCAGGCAAGATTTCCATTTAACAAAATCACAGCTGCTTTAAGCGTTGGAGGATCCTTCAGCCTACCTGGTCGGGAAGTGAGACTTGCCAAACAACAACAACAACAAAATTGGCCTTGGCTTTTTATTTTGAAAAATTATAAATGTGAAAAAGTATCAAGTGAACACCTGTAGACACTTCGTTAAGGCTCATTAATTATCAGGGAATACATATTGAGGTTATTTGTCATGCCCTGATTTCTTTAGTCTACTATAGTTTCTCAGTCTTTTTTTTTCTCATGACACTGAAGAGTCCAATCCAGGTCCTTTACAGAATATAGCTTGATTTGGTTTTATCTGAACATTGCCTTCTGCTTAAATCGAAATCAAACATTGTTGGCAGGAATATTCCTGAGATGATGCTGTATATCCTCCTCAGTGTATCACATTCAGAAGCACCTGATGTCATTTGTCCTTTTACTGGGTTGATCACTTGACTAAGGGAGTGTCTACCATTTTTCTCCACCAAATACATATCTTTGCCCCTTTATAATTAATAAGCAATCTGTGATTTTTAAAAATTATGTAAATATTATGATTGCCAACCTTTCACGCAAGGGCCTTACCATCCATTGACGATTCTAAATTATAATTCTTGAATTATTACCATAGTGGTTGTAAAATAGTGATTTTCTATTTCTAAAATTTCTCTCAGTTTTTATTATTAGTAACTATATATTAGTTATTTACAGTCACACATGGTCAGCTCTAGTGCTCTTTAGAATTCCTCAGTGAATGCTTTCTGACTCTGGTTACCTCTTCATACCCAGATGGCTTCTGCCATTTGGATCATCCTTCTCAGCTTCGCAATGCCTCCTAAACATGTCCTGCTCTGTCCTGGTCTAGGCCTTCCTCACATCTAATTCAGAAAACCATGCAGAAGCATCATCTGTCTCCCTCACATGAATACCAAGAACAGAGACTTGGCTAGTCTTCTTGCCTTTGCCACTTAGTACCTATGAGATATTAGGCTGGTCACATAACTCTGAATCAACTGCAATTTTCTCCCACTCACTGTTATTAGAATTAAATTAAAATAAAATGTTTAAAATCATATCTGGCACAAAACAGGTGCATATAATTTGACATTATTTAAGTCTACTTCCCTCCTTCCCTCCCAAACACCCTACTATCTCTATCACTAGAGAGAGATGTTTCTAAAGACAAATGTGATCAAATAATGCCCCTGCTAAAACTTTTCCTGGCTTCCTATTGCCTACAGACAGAGCTGCAATGCAACTCCTTAGTTGGGTGTAAAGGCCATTTAAAATCTGCCCACAGATTTGACTGCCTGTCTGGAGTCATCTCTGGCCACTTGGCCCATAGGATCCTATGTCCAGATACATCTAACTTCTCCTTATTCCCCAGTTCCCTACCATACCTGTTGTTTCTTCCACCTGGAAAACCCTTCCTCCCTCCATTTCCACTTGGCAAACTCCTATTCCTCCTTTAAGACTGGGCTCAGAGGCACATCCACAGGTCAGCAGAGGCACCTCTGGTATCTCTGGCATCTCCCAGCAGAGGTGCCTCTGGCATCTGTGCATCCATGGCAACTGGCTCCACAAGTCTACTACAGCGAGTCAGAGGGTCATCTGGAGGTTACGTGTCTGTCTCTGTCTCTGTCACAGCTTCTGGATGCCCAGAGGGAGAAGATGCTTGTTTTATACATTCCTGTGTGTCCTCAAAATTTACCAATATGTCCACGTAGGGTAGGTTCTCTAGAAACATTTGCTCAGGAAATTAGCAATCTTTGTTACTATTAAATGAAATCACATCAACAATCTGCCTGTCTCACAGTCTGGGAAAGTGGTGTCTTCTTCTATTAAGAAAGGCTTTAGAAACGCTAGAGTTTATAAAACAATGTAAAAATTCATATATGAAATGCTAAATATAAGGAGACATGAATAATAAATATATAGACAGCACCATTAGAATTATGTAAAAATGTACATATACAAAACTAATATACTGAATTGTTAATAGTAGATAGGGCCATAAGTGGTTTTTAAAATCTTCCTCTTTTTGTATTCTTTCAATTTATCTATAATGAATGTATAGTTTCTTTACAATGAAAACATAATCTCTTTTTAAGTGACAGAGAGAAATGATTTAGTGCACTGCTATCTTTAATCACTGAAAAAGGAAGAGAATAGCAGCAATGAGAGAAAAGGTAAATCAAAGAAGAGATTTAGGATGGGAAAGTTACTGGAAAGTTTATGCAAGAAATAGGAACAAGAATTGAGAACAAACGAAATGGAAAATTCACTGACAATTAGAAACTGGGAGCCAAGCAGAAAATTATGCAAAATCAAGCACTGACAATTTAAGTTGCACACCATCCACCAGGATGGCAGGAAGTTATTCTGGTAATGGAACACAAACCATATCCTGAAATACTGATAAGGTCAGCAGGAGATAACCAGAATATCAAACTTTGTCAGTGTAGAGGGTACTTGGAATACTCTGCTACCTAGGAAAGTAAGAAAGAACTGAAGAAGGTCATAACATCCTAAAGAGCAATGAGTCTTTTGCCTTATAAGACTGAACTTGTGCCAGCATAGGGACTTGTTAAGCTGATGGCTGTGGCATCACGGCTCAGCAGCAAGTCAAAGGAGGTGCTTTCATCTTTCTAATCTGTGCACTGCAGACAAGCTGAGAAGAGTGTGAAGGCTGTTCTGCCATTGCATTTGTATTATACTGTTCTACTGAGTGATCAACCTCAGATGCCTCCCAGACATAAGTCTGTCCAAAAGTGAGCTGTGTTCATTTATATCAGAGGCAAAAATTATTTTAAAAAATGTTTTTCAAGTTCAAGAGTCATTTCACTGAAAACTCCATGTCGAATTAATGCATTAGCCAGCTGAGTGTCCCTGCAGTAATGTAATCTCTCTCTTCTCAAAGGTCTTCAAATCTAAGGTTACCATGGAGACCACAAAACATGCCCAAACATGCATCTCATTTTACTGTTTAGTCACTATTAAATTAACTCATCTGATTATTAAAATGAGAGTAGAAAACAGTGTAAGTTATTTCTTCTCTTCTATTGGCATTAGGCTGCCTGTTTTTTTCTTGTTGTTGTTGTTTGTTCGTTTTTAAGGAGTTTGCTAAAACAGAAAAAACCTGACAAGAAGCTTAGAACACCAAAAAATTCTCAAATATTTAAAAAAAACAAGATCATAAACAGTTGTAATAAGATGAGAAGAGGTTGTTTTCAGATGGAATACCCGGTCTTTGGAGCTATGATGAGAGTAACACGGGCTAATCAAGGTGTTAAAAACTTGGCAGCCTCCAGTGTAAGCCATGAACATGTACACCACCATGGGATAAACCTGAAATTTATAATCTAGAAACTAAACACATCTACTTCCCTCTTCACTTCCTTTTCCCTGAGGCTTACTATTGTTGTTGCAGAAACATTTATGGGAAGGCTACTTTTCCTCACAATCTGATCATCTCACAGGATGATTATTTCTCTGAGCTATTACATTTTGTGAAGAGTACACTGCCATCAAGTGAATGGACAATAAAGACCAATTTTGATAATCACTACTGCATACTTGTTGGAATATTTTTCTTAGAAACTGCACATTTTGAGTACTGGCATTAAAGAAAGCATTAAGTACACTAACTATGGGTTTTAATGGCATGGTGAAACCAAGTTTAAGTTCACATGACTGTGTTAAACAGGAGGTCATAATCTAAAGCTCAACTCTCCTCCCTTACAATTTAGTGATGATTGAGTAACTGTCAGAGTAGGCACTAAGTGACAGGCCTCAATTGGTGTCTCAAATCATGGAATATCCAATTCTTGAAGCATTGTGCTTTTTATATCCTGTCTCTGGGCCTTTTCATCCATATCCATAGCTTTAACCACCATCCAGAATATGATGATTCACAAATATTTGTTTTCCAGCCTTGATATTACCCTCAGCTTTAGACTATATTGCTAACTATCCTGGATACCACCACTTAGCTATCTCACAGATACCTTAAACTGTGTTTAATCTGAGTCATTGACTCTCTTTTTCTCTACACCATGTCACTATACCAGTGGTAAAATCCAGTCCTTGAAATCCTTCCCCATTCTCATTCCCTGCATGAAATCTATTATCAAGTTGTGTCGATTTGGTCTCTTAAATATTGCTCAAGTCTGTTTCTTCCTTTCCATCCATCTTTAGGGCCAGTAGCTTAGCTTGAGGCCCTTATTACAGCATTTTACACATTTATCACATAAGGTACAAGTTTAAACTAGCAGATTTTAAGGTATTTTCCACAAAGGTAAGGACTATATCGACCATCCTCATGCCTCATACTCTAGCACCCAAAGCACAGCAGGTCCTTAATGCACATTTGCTACATCAGTTCACACTGGATGAATAACAGCCTAGGGGTTGAAGAATGAGGACAATACCAAGTCCTCTTCTTACTTCTGTATAGCATGTTACACTGACAGAGCCCCTAGAAATTGTCTCCTTTCACACTTCTAACTCCTTAAGACAGATTTCAAAAAGCATCATTAGCTCTGCTTTGCCAATTAGGGAGGGAACTGAGTCTCTGAAAAGTTAAAGCTAGTAAGCGGTTGTGTAAGACTGTCTTAACCCTGACTTCAGTGTTCTTTATACTGTTAGGTAAGTCTGTATTTTTACAGGGGTAATAAGTTTCTTCTCTGTATAATGGTTCAGAGAGAAATCGAAGATTCAGTGACAATGATGTTCAGACATCAAGCAGAGCTTTGGCCTGAGTGACTTTTAATAAGCCTTCTCTCAATTCTGAGTCCCTCAGCCCTAGGTATGATTCTAAAGTAGGCAAAGCTGTCCTCTGAGGCTTCTCTCCAGTGTCACCCTTTTCTCACTTCAGATACCTCTCCTCAGTGGAGGATTCTAGCCCTTGCCTGACCACTGAATTTCTTAAGCTTGATCTGCCATCCAAGAGGCAGCACCAAGCCTTCGAGGCCTTTCCCAATTCTTGTGTCTAGCTTCAGAAATCTTTCTGTTCCACCTGGGGAGTGTTCTGTTAATAAGTTAAAATTTAATGTAATTAAGTCTGCAGAGCCAACTTTCTATTCAGAGGAAACACAGAGAAGAGAGACACAAGTCACTTGACATCACAAAGCAACAAACAGATAAATCCAGAAGGTAGGATATTCTATAGGACAACTAATCTAATGTCTACAGGCTACTTGCTGAGTGGGGAAGGGAAGAAAGGACTGTTCTGGAATTATAGACTTAAAGCCAGAACAAGTCAATGTAATATAAACACTTTGGACGCTAATTTATACAAACCAACTGTAAAAAAAGGAAAAGCATTTTAAGACAATCAGGATATTCCATCAACTTGTAACTACTGATATCACAGAATTACTATTAATTTTACTGAACACCAATAGCATTATGGTTTTGTACTAAAACGTTCACAGTTTTGAGATGCATACTAAAGTATGTGGAGATGAAATGACATTATCTGGGAGTTGTTTTAAATACTTCAAAAAGAAAAAAGAGAGGTAACAAATGTCACAAATCTTGATAATTACTGAATCTGACTGTTGGGTTTATGGGAATTCCTTATACCAGTTGGGATACATTTGAAAATTTTCAGAAGAAAAAAGTGTATTCTAAATCCTTTCTTCCAAGAGTCCTATTCTACAAAATAAGTAATCAGATTTAATGAGTTTTAACTAATAATTTTTTCTAAGTTGTGCTAATATTTCACCTCCTACTGTTTAAGATTCTAGTTTTCAGAAGATCCTCATAAAATAATGGCCCTAGTTAGGATTTCTGGCAACACAATAAATGAGCAACACGTCTGAGTTTGGCTTTTGTGCATAGTTCCTGCTGCTACTTCTGTGTTTACAAAGAAAATCCACAAGCTATTCTTAGGCACGGAATATTGGTGAGATATGTTGATGACTCAAGCTGACTCTGTAAGAACCAATGGCTCACCAAGTATGGGCTTGCCAGCAACTGGTGGAGTTACAGTGGTCCTCAAGAAGAAACAAGTTTAAAAGCAGAGTAGGGAGAAAGACTACATGGTACGGTCGGTCCCTCAATACTGGATCCATCTTCAACATGTGCTTGGCCAGAATCCACATCTACCTAGCCCTTGGGAGCAAAATTTCTCAATGCACAAACTTTTTTAAGGAATTGAATTAAACTTAGGTGAACATCCTAAACTGTCAGTTTACTGCTGAGAATAGGCTGCTTATCAAGGCAGCCTGCCAGCAAGAGTCCACATCCTTGGATTTTCAATGACAACAAGATATTCCCTATAACCCAGGAGCAACAGGTGAGTGCTTGAGAGCTTTCACAGACAACAAAAAAGATGTGAAGCTGGCTTCTTTGAAAGGGTGAAAGAAACTGCAAGAAAGAGTGCAGGGGGGCAGGATGGCTGATAGAGATGAGTGGAATGTTGAGAACATTCCTTTTGTATGACAGCTTTTCTGGAGGTAAGGAAGTAGTGTGTAGTAAAAGAAAAAAAAAGGAAAAAGTTAAGTAAGAAATGAGCTATCTCTGTAGGCACATATGTAAGTATAGGAAAGAAGGGGGCCACAAGGGACATACAAATTAAAGAAATCCAAAATTTCTTATGATCAAATTAAAAATCCGGAGTGAATTCTTTAGCTCTCTTTCCAAAGGTTCTATCAGAGAAAACATATCTTCTCAGAGGAACAAAAGTACAAATCAATGAGACTGAAAGCATTTGGCTGTTTCACCCACACAGGCAAAATGCAAAAAATGATCTCCATTACATCAGAGTATGCTATATTTTCTCCCACCAAAAATCAAGGAGAGAAATTAGCCTTTTTTAAAAAAGTGCATTAAAGAGCTTTCATGTACATAAATATTTTAACAATAAAATCTTCTGCTAATTATTTCATAGAGTTCCAACAATCACCCTAGTTAAAAATTCTTTCAAGGTAAAGGTTAGGGGATAAAGAGTGTCATGTGAATCTGATGGAAAGGTAGAAATAATAAGAGAGAAATAAAGTTCATTTTAAAAAAGACTTCCATGTTACTAGAGAAAATCAGTAAGGCCATATATTACCCCAGAGAACAGTAATCTTATTTGGTTTGGTAGAGGACTACAAGGAGATAAGAATACTCTTCCTTCCTGGCTCTGCTGTAGTGATTAATAGAAAGAAGGAAAATGGAAAAAATATCACTTGAAATTGAGCTTTCCCTCCAAAGAGAGAGAGAGGAAGCATATAAAAGCTTCTGGATGAGTGTCAAAGAAATGAGTGATATTTTAAAAGTTTGGCAGGAAACCAAGGAACTACACCCCCACACAAAGCTTAACTGCTTCTAACACACAAACTAGACCATATATTTCCCCAGTCGGGAGGCACTGGCAGGGCTTAGAGATTCTGGGAAGGGTGGGGCCCCTTAGCCACATCGTTTAGTAATATTCTTAGATGGAGGAGGGACTCAACTGTATTCTGAAAAATTTTTTCCTGCAACCTCAGTCAAAGGACCCCAGGGCAAGATGAGAAACAAACAGAAAGGGAAATTACAGCAAGGGATAGTTTACCTTCGGAGAACAGTTGAAATGCATGCCGGGTACTGGGAGTGTAGTTACATACATTGTAATACACCGATACAGGTACAGCGTGCCAACTATGCAGAAAAATCTTCTGCTAATAATAGACCTAGAGAAAGGGAAAAACAGGACATATTCTCAGTCAAGAAATTCTATAGGTTCATTTACTTTAATTTTTCAATGACTCAATAAAAACAAACCCAAAAAACGACTTGAGAGCTTGAAGCCAGAATGTTGTAACTATAGCTAATACCAGATTTAGACAAAGATTTTGAGAATAACATTGTGTGGTACTTTCTAAAAAATATATTAACTGGCCAAAAGAGTTTAAACCAGCCTATATTGCTATTAATTAGGCTTCATGAGGCCTTCTGCCTGAGTTGACATTCACTGTTAGACATACAAGTGGAACACACTCTGGTCAGAACCCACTTAGTATTGGTGGTTAAACATTCAGAGAGTATCTTCTCTGTCATTAAAGACAGATCTTCAGAAAATTAGAAGGACATTAGAATGAGAATTTAAAACTTTTATGCCATTTAATAAGTCAAAGACATTAAACAATTTTATTTCTACATCCCAGAAGCTGATCCTCTGAGGCAACATGATGCCAAAAAAGAAGCTAAGGAGAAACAGCATTCAACCCCATCCCATTTCCTGACTACTACTGCAAATTGGGATACACTATTTACTTCTCTGAATCTCAACTTCCTAAGAAGTAAAATAGGGATAACTACATTAGAAATAATGTCTGAAAAATTCCTACCATGTAGTAGGCACAAATGGTAGGGATCAAATGTATAGATTATGTGGATGAACAAAAATATAAGCAAGAACTAGAAATAGTTTTTTTATTACGTTCTAATAAAATTATTTGATAAATACATGTAGGTATGTATCTATCTATATACATATACATGTATACTGAGTTAGATAACGTCTCCTAATATAAAATTCCACTTAAGTTTGTACAACTTAACCTCATTGAAGTTTGGTGTATTCTTGAACAAGAACATTCTTTCCCTCTCTACCTCTCTCTTGTGGTACCACAGGCCAGAATCATGTGGGTAACCCTGTGGGTCTCCTCTTTCTAACCCTTGAGGAGTTCAGAATTTCCTAAACAAGGAAAATTTAGGCAGATTTTCATTTTAGGATCTTGGCCATTCAATCACTGTAATCATACAGTGTAGCTCTAGTTTTATGCAGGATGCTTATGCCTATTGAGGTGTGGTAGCCAGAGGAGAACTGGCTTCATGTGTATGTTCTGTTTTAACAGGAGAAACAAATCTATGTCCCTTGTATGATTAAAAATTAATTTAAAAAAACCCATACAACTATATTGGCGTTTCATCCACATCTGCACAGCCCAGGTACTTAGACTTCATGAGTAGGATTTGGGTGGTGGTCTCTACCTACACTTTAGAAACTGGGTCAGAATTATATACGATGGAAGCCATCTTTGCTTATTTTCTCTTAGACAAGCTGCATATGCCACCTCTGGAGACATGAATTTATTCAGCATAAAGCTGTCTTTGGAAGCTATATGCCTCTAATTTCAAGTAAAATAAAAAGCACAATTAAGTAATATAAAGAGGAACAATACTAGAGACAAATACCAGACCATAAATGGCTTTGCCAAGAATACCAAAAAGGAAATATCAAAGTAAAATTTACATTGTAAGACATAATGGTCACCTTTCTTTCAAATAAAACGCTCTCCTTAGCCATGCTGCTCAAACAAACAGAAATTATTTGCAATTTCACTTGAACTATACAAGAAACACCTAAGTCAGCAAACTTTCAAGTCTAGATCTGCTTAACTCTTTAGAGGAAGAAAAATAAAATTACTGCTTTTGCTAAAGATTACTATCTTAAAATCACTTTGCCTGATTATTTTATGGCACACAGAAGGTACACACACACACACACACCACCCCAATAACTATTTCCATATTTCAAACTTGAGTCACATGTGAGTATCAATGGAAGTGATTTCAGAATTATCTAAGAATGAGGTCTATGAAAAAAATAAAAGATAAGGAAAGACAAATACTTAAAAATTGTTTTAATTAAAATATTGAAGGTTCAGTCACATTTACTATTTGACTTAAAGAGTCAAATAAAACTGAAATTTGACAATTTCCATGTGAAACTGTCAATGTTAACAATAAAGTGACAAGTTGGAAGTGGTTGTTTTTAAGAATTTTCTACTCTTTGGCATTTAATATTTTAGAAATTAAGCTTAGAATGTCTTTGATGTATAATGTTAAACAAGGATTTCCTAAAACAAACTTTAACAGAGTATAAAAGTGTTTAAAGAAATTGTATGCACTTCTGGGCGTTCACTTCCTTAATGAAAGAATTATACGCATTTAGAATTCTTATTTACTTAAAAGTTTAAAAGTTCAAGATGTGTTTTTAAAAAAACTCACAAAAGAAATGTTAATGACATATTGCTAGAAATTAAGCAGATACCAACAAGAGAATGCATGGTATAATCTTCAAAATCACAATGGTGCTCCCCTCACATGGGATACACCTCTCCTTCTACATTCAAAAGATGCCAGTTTCCCATCTGTGCACACTTGGCAATGACTATCATCTCAGGGACTTGTGTTTAGTCGCATTTATCTATTTTTCTCCCAAGTGTTAAAGCACTAGGCTCATTAGTACTTTTCCTAAGAGAAAAATGTATCCGTTCAATTTGATTATAAGGAAATATGAATAAAAGTGTTAACATTTTATAGATAATTATTAAGACTTACTAGAATAGCATATTATGTCCAGTACATGCTAGTATTTTATTAAGCTTTTTAATATTCTCTTTTTTAAAAAAAAATATTTTTAAAAAAAAATATTCTCAGAACTTGACTAAATACTACCAGTACTACAGAGTTTTGGGCATTTGGTAAAATGATTTAAAATTCCAAAGAAAGGTCAGCCATGGTGGCTCACACCTATAATCCCAGAACTTTAGGAGGCTGAGGCAGGTGGATCACTTGAGCCCAGGAGTTCGAGACCAGCCTGAACAACATGAAGCAACCCTGTCTCTAAAAAAATTAGATGAGCATGGTGGCATGTGCATGCAGTTCCAGCCACTCTGGAGGCTGCAGTGGGAGGATCACTGGAGCCTGGGACTTAGAGGCTACAGTGAGTTATGACTGTGCCACTGCACTCCAGCCTGGGTGACAGAGTAAGACCTGTCTCTAAATAAATAAATAAATAAATGGAAAGTGGTGAAAAAAATTACTATACTGGAAAGTAAAACTAAAATACTGGAAAAAGTTAATTTGTTTTCCCATGAGTTGTTTCTTTCAACTAATCCACAGAAGGAAGACATACACAACTCTTTCAGTGCTCAGATCTTGTCCCCCAGCTCTTTCTGGAAGCTATTAGCTTTTAGAGATAAATAGGCCTTGACATGGTGCAGTGGAACTAAGCAACAATTCAAAACTAAAAGGCAATAAACAAAAGAGAGCATGTGTAACTAACACAAAATTGAGAGACTTGAATCTCTAAAGCAGTCATGGAAAAGTAATGATTCAGGTCTCTGATTAGTGATTCCAGCTGTAAAACATGAACGACAGACAATGCATCACTAAGCTGTATCTTTATATAGATGCTAGTTTTACCTTTAACAAAGGCTTAACTGGTAACCCTCACCATCTCAATTAATTCCTTGGAAATTAGCTTTCTCACCAGCAAAAGGAAGAAAAGGATACCATTTTCTTATGAATCAGAGAAATAGGTGACATAAAAAAACTGGAAAGGCCATGGAATAGCACTAAGAATGAACATCAGAATAATCTTTTTTTTTTTTTTTTTCCCCTGAGATGGAGTCTCCCTGGGCACCCGCCACCACACCCGGCTAATTTTTGCATTTTTAGTAGAGACAGGGTTTCATCATGTTGGCCAGGCTGTTCTCGAACCCCTGACCTAGTGATCTGCCGGTCTCCTCCTTCCAAAGTGCTGGGATTACAGGTGTGAGCCACTGCATGCGGGCATTATTTTTTTCTTAATATAAAAGGTTGAAAAATGAAATAATTTTGTTTAGAGCCAACAACCACACTACTGAAAACAAAGTTTATACTGAGGTATTTCCCCAGGAGTGGTATTATCAACAGCAATTGTTTTGCCAAAGTTCTCTTACATGCCAAGCTCTATATCCACCGGCAATGCATGGATATGATCTTTATTTTACAGTTGGGAAAAGTGAGGTTCAGAGAGTTAAAGCTGAAATATAAACAAAACAAAAATATTCAGGAAACTGCATCCCATAGTGTCAGACATCTCAATTTTCAGTGTTTATAGCTGAGCCAACATCCTATCCCATTTCAGCTCACTTTCAAAATCTACTTAATGGCTATATTAGTAAAGTAAAAAAAAAATTCTTGTAGTATCACATAGCTATCTAAAATTAAATGTGTCAATTTTTCATTATTTTTTTGCACTCTGTGCCCAGTTAGATTTGCTTATTAGCACCCCCCTCATATGTTAAATCAGTCATTCTGAAACGTCATCCATTTCTCAACACTCGATCCCACCTGAACATCCACAGTGACCTTCTTTCTACCCGTTATCCTTAACACCACTCTTGCCTCCTGAATGCTTGTGTCTCCTCCCCCTCAAATTCATATGTCGAAACCTAATCACCAGTGATTAGACCATAAAGGCAGGAATCTCAGGTCTGAATTAGTGCCTTTATAAAACAGACCATAGAGAGGTGGGTTCGCCCTTCTGAAATGTGAGAATACAGGGAGAAAGCGCTATTTATGAACCAGGAAATTGGCCCTCACTAGATAACAAACCAGCCTGCACCTTCAGCTTGGACTTCCAGCAACCAGAATGCCATAACTCACCCAGTCTATGATATTTTGTTATTGCAGCCTGAACAGACTAAGGTATCTTCCTAAAATCCATTCTGTTTAGAACTGCCATAATCATCTATTTTGAAACAGTTAAACAGGTATGTCCCTTAAAACCCTCCATTGGTTGTTAAACTCATTATAGCTGAGCCAACATAAAATATGATGAGCCAACATAAAATCCAAAACCTTTCCCAAGACCCTGAGGCCTTAGATCTGGCCACCTCCCCCTAGTCTCCCCTCTGGCTACCCTCCCTACCATTCTCCAGGCTCTATCTCAGCCCAATACCCTTGGTGCTCTTTAAACACAGCTTGCGAAGTCCCTCCTGCCTTGAGTAGGATCTCTGTGCCAATGATTCTCTCTGCATGGATTCTGCCTTCTCCTAGGACACTTGCCTGTCGGTCACATTCCAGTCAAATATAGTCTCTCAGAGAGATCCCCTACTCTAAGGAAGCACCTGCTCCTCTCTATCCCATCCTTCTATTTTAATTTCTTAACAGTCCTCCTGACAACATTCTGTAACCCCACATTCCCATATTCTGTGGAAGCTAATGCCAAAGAAATTCTAAAATTTGTTTTCCTTAATTCATTGCTATCAGCCCCTGAATTCCCTGGATTGTGACAACTCCCCTCACAGCTTTCTTCAACTCCCTTCAACACGACACCTCCTTTTTTGAAGTCTTTTTTTTTTTTTTTTTTTTTTTCCGACAGGATCTTGCTCTGTCATCCAGGTTGGAGTGCCATGGCATGATCATGGCTCTCTGTAGCCTTGATCTCCTGGGCTCAAGCTATCCTCTTGCCTCAGCCACCTGAATATCTGGAACCACAGGTGCATGCCACCATGGCCAGCTAATTTTTAAAAACTTTTCTGTAGGGTCTTGCTATACTGCCCAGGCTGGTCTTGTGGAGACTGCTCCATTATCCAACTAGGACTGCAAATCCCTGGAGGTTGGGGCCTATAGGTTCTGTATCCTTCTCTCTTCCTTCTAGTGTCATTGTCCTATGGGGCCTTTCCACCCATCACAGCCTTAGGTATCTCAATGGCTACACACTCCATTCAGGAAAACCCAGGGCTTAATTCAGCACTTTAGGAGAGAAAATTCTAAGGAAAGGTTAGTAAAACAAACGAGGGAGCAAGACTAAATGCAGTAGAACAAACAAAATAATCAAAACAAATGCTTGCCTGGGAGATTTAGAACTCATTTAGTAATTCTTACGTATCCATTCAGGGTGGATGGCACAGTTCATGAATCAGGAAAATGAGACATACCTGTGCACCAGTCCAGAAATGTATCTGTATACATACTATATGTTTTTGCTTTTTTAGATTCCAACTCAAAGAAATTTTGCACCTTTGCTATTATTTTAACAACATTCCCATTTCACATATACCATTATCCCATTTTACAGAAAAATAAATTAACTAACGTGTGAAGAATTTAAGTACTACCCTGGGACCAGAGAATAAGTCAACAAGAGAGTCACAACAAAATCCAGATCTTTCTAGACTTTGAATCAGCTGCTCTGTTCACTAATAAAATTAAAATATCACTTCCTGAGTTATACACAGATTGTAACAGAAAGTAAAGAAAAAAATGCCACTCTATAAGACATGAACAAAAACATCAATACTATCTACTTGAGATAGTTATGTAGAATTAAAATCAAGTATCCTCCAGAAACTGCTCAATAAAACTGTAAACAAAAGGTGTTATATTTCTGTGTTGGTATTTTAGGCTATCAAGAAAAATAATATGTGTACCTATGTGTACACATATGTGTGTATACATGAGCGTATACAGAGAATACAAATGTCTATATGCATACATAGAGTACAACTGTGTGGGTATGTACACACACACACAGATCTCTCCTCATTCCTTCCCATCATCAAAACTTACCCACCTTGAATCACATTGTTAGGGGCTTGCTTAATCACAGGCAGCAGAACTGAACAATTAATGTTTGCTTTTGAATTAAGGGATTATCCTTAAATGTAACGCTGTTATTTTAACAGGGGGTTTCTGAAAACAGGCACATCACCAGCAGTCACTAACATTTATGGAATTCTAGGCACAGTAACTAGCACGTGCAACACTTTATAAATTTTAGTGGCTATTAAACTTCACATAATGAACATACATGTGCTATTCTAAACATGGGGAATACAGCAGTAAACAGAACGAACAGCTTGCCTTGTGGTGCTTGTGTTCTAGCGAAAGAGTCAGTATTGTGTTCTAGTGAAAGAAATAAGTAAAACATAGAGCATGTTAGATAAGTGCTAAAGAGTAAAACCAAGCGAGAGTGTCATTGAGGGAAGGGAGGTTCAAATTGGGGGCTAAGTTAGTCAGAGAAGGTCTACCTCTGTATGATCAGTCAACCAGGAGGTTATCTGTGGGAGAAAATTTCAGAGGCTTGTATGTGTCAGTGTTTGCTGATCATCAAGGTGGTCAGGGAGCATAGGGCATGGGGCCCATGAGGTCTGGAAGGACCTCTTAGGTCACCATGAGGAAACTGGCTTTAATGCTACATGAGGCAGAAGAAGAGAAATGTACACTGGCTTACTCTGTCTGCCAAATTAAAAACTCACTAAAAGGAAGCCAGACCAGGTAATAACCCACGCAAGAGATGAAGGTAGTTAGACCTATGACAGCAATAGAGGTGGTGGGGAAGGTCTGGGGATCACCTGAGCCCAGGGGTTCCAGGCTACAGTGAGCTGTGAACTATGATCATGCCACTGCACTCCACCCTGGGGGATGAAGTGAGATCCCATCTCAAAAACAAAACAAAGCCCAACACATTTGGCCTGAGAACTGGAAGGAACCGAATTGCCACTGGTAGGCTTGGAAACCAGGAGGATGCCAAGCACTCTATCAAGTGCTTTATGTATGTCATCTAGTTCAATCCTCACAACATTATTATAATTCTCATTTTGTAGGTAAGTAAACAACGCTACTACAACAGTCAAGTAACTTGGACAAAGTCACTCAGTCAGCAGGTAGCTGTAGGGATCTTAATTAAGGATGACCTTCCAGTGTAAGACTGAGGCTAGCCACATGCTTCACAACCACAGTCATGGACTGATAGGCTGGTGGGACACAGATGTGGTGACTTCTAAATCAGATCATGAGTAATTAGACAGACATCCATGATGGTTTGTTGAGAGGAAGGAAATAGACAATTCCTGGGCATGTTATAAAAGAGAAGGTCAAAATGATACCATTTACAAATACAAATGTATACAAATTACTCATTTATAAGCACATGTAAAAAAATAATAAGTGACATGATACCAAATATGAGCATTATTTATCTCTGGTGAGATGATAAGTTAATTTATCTTTTATCTTCTAATCTGCCTACAAGTCAAATTGCTGGCATTACTAAATTTAGAGGTAAATCTACAATTTCCCTACAATTCCTACGGCTTAGGCCAGTATTTAGGTCATGAGACCTAAAATTGTAAAAATTAGAAAAGGTGGAAGCAAAGAAGACTACCAATTCACTAACATGAGAATGAGAGGTGAGGCACAATCTGGGACTGAATCCACAAATCCATCGTCTAGCCCCTGGAGTATCCTTTCCCATGCCAATAAATAGCCTCAGTAAACAAAAAGAGGACAGAGGAGGCATAGTGAGGCCTGCAAGAAGCTAGGAGGTCCAGATGATCTGGGAAGAGAAGGGATCAGAGAAGGTCCCCAGGAAAGGAAATAGGATCTCAGCTCAGGGTCTGAGCCTAGACAGATAATGAATCAGAATCAAAGGACGAGAGAAAACTTACTAGAAACATAAAGAAAGGTTGAGCATGCATAGTTAGTGGTCTTAAATGCAGAAACGTGACTGAAGTTGGTAGCAAAGGAAGATTTCTCAGATTGGTAGTGAGTAGGACCCATTCCACACTTAGGAGGTTTCAGAGCAAGGACAGAGCTAAAGGCATTTTCTACAGTCCACAGGGGAACTGCAAGATGGATGGCTATCAGAGTTGGCAAATCCATCCTGGGGCACATGTACATGTCTCCCAGATGGAACCCAACACATAAAAGTTATAATTAAGAAATTGAACTCATTTGTTTTTATTCTAACTGTCCTATGCGTGGCATCTATAATATTAAATCTGTTAAAAATATATATATATATATCTCCAGAGGACAGGTGCCTATAATACCAGGAAATTTCTAGACTGGATGTATATTGAAGAGCCTTCAATGCCCAAAATATGCCACTGTAGGATGAAAGTTAAATCAATAGTTTCTCCAAGTCTCAGTTTTCTTCACTGAGAAAGGAGAATAACATTACTTGTTTTTAAGGGTTGGTTGTATCAAATGATACAATACATATTAATGCTTATTACTCTAAAATCAGTTGATTCGTAACCTGCCTCTTGAATAGGATAATAATTTTTGAGAACATGGATTAAAAGAAACAGAACAAAACAGATTTTGAGTGAGCACATAACTGATGGAGCTACATGTGTGGAGGGAAGAGAAAGGAGGGTAAGAGGTAGTCCCTGAGCACTTATCTTGCTTTATTGCTGCAGAGAAATATGACAGCTTATCAGCAAATTAAACAACAGGTAAGTACCCAAAAAAGCTATAGTAAGATGAGGGAATTTTGTCCTCATGAGTTTCATACATGGATGGAGTTTAGACAACACATTTTCAAAAACTGAGATGTCACTCTGAGAACAAGCAGTCCATAGAATATAACCCCCATGCAACAGCTTTGCTAGCTACTATGTCCCTAGAATACAGTCTCCAATAATTTTTGGTAAATAACTAAACATAAAAATGTTCTAAAGTTCCATTAAAGACTACCATTACGGTCTAAAGTATAGGGGTAATATACAATAAAGTGAAATGACCTTAAGAAAAAGCTCTTCTGGAACTTAGAAAATGAATTCTATTGAATAGACACCCCCACTTTCCCCCACTTCACATCAAATGCTTTCTATATCAAATGCTTTTCAGAACCTTACCTAATCACAACCATGGAAGACATAAAAACAGTGAAAAAAAATGTTGACAGTATCTATAGTCATAAGCTATTTTTGGGAACAGAAGAAGAGTTAAGTATTTTGATTCAATCAACTCAATGTGAAAAGAAGCACTGATGGAATTAAAATAAGGTAAAATGAAAGACAAAGTCTATTGAATAAAACACTAACCAAAAACAATCAGATTAGCATCTGACAAAACCAACTGCCAATCAGTACAAAGTTTATGTCCTTGGAAATTAGATTCCATTCACAGAAGAGAGGAAAATACTACAGATAAAATCTCTTAAATTGGCAGATACCCACTTAACAAATAAGGCCTCCCAAAGGTTAAGATACAAAAACAGTCTTTTCCAAAGTGACTTCCAAACATGAAATACAGAATGCTAGTAAACTTCTAAAAATCCCTTGTAGTTCTCTCACATATAATACCAAAAAAGCCACACTGGAAAGTCGTATCTGTTCCTTCCTGTAGGATTAACAAAGCCTCTAGAAATAGTGCTAAATATAGATGTCATGGTAGGTCCCAAGCAGGATCTCTGGTCATCATTTTTCTTCTCTACTTCCTTCTCTTTTGGCATGGGATCAATTTTCAAAGAAAATTGTGATCCACTAAATGACCATTTCCTTTTCACCAGCCTCTCTACAAATCTATGCAACTGTTTATGCTAGAATGTTTACCACTAAGCTCTCTCTATCCCCGACCCCAACCCATAACCCAACTGCCCAATGACTTCTTTTCTTTCTTCAAATCTTTTCACCACCAATGGACTAATATACCCTGTGACATTTAATTCCTCCTTATACAACTGTCTTATGCTACTCCTTTTAGGCAAATGTCTGACCCAAAAGAAGCTATGATAGAAAACACATATCAAGATACACACCCGACTTGATTTTGCTCTGAAATAAAATATATTCAAGCAAAGTTGGAGATTTCCCTGCTAAATTTCATATACAAATCAGGAATTCAAAGAGACGCCCAAAAACCTCAAGTGAGAAAGCTAATGCAAGAGAACTCAGCCCTGTCATTATGAAAGATTAGAAGCTCTGAGTGTCATGGCTTCTAGAAAGAGTTTGGTCCTTCTTATTACCCTTCCACAAAATGTATTTACTAGAAAAATGTTAACTGAGTCTAAGTCATGATCATCTTTCACCTGGACTACTGCAACGGTATCTTAACCAGTCACCCTGCTTCGACTCTTGCTTCCCTAGTCTCTGTAATGAAGCCACATTCTTTCAAATATGTTTAATTCTTTTTAAACACCAGTTATTTTTGTATCCTTCTACCCTAATGACTTACTGCACACATGAAATAAAATCCGAACTCCTTATCCATCCATTGCCCACATGGCTAACACCTTACTGGCCTCCTGCATCAGAGTTCTCCCTAGCTCACTCAACCACATGGGTCCTTGACTGCTCCTCAGGTAAGTGCCAGAACTCTGCACTTTTTGTGTCTCCTGCCTCAACTACTCTTCCCCAAACACATGCATGGTATTCGTTCTCATTTGATTCAGATGCCTGCTCAACCAACACCTAATTAGAGGACTTTTCTGATCATTCAATCTAAAATACCAGTCTCTCCCCACTCTCTCCAACACTCACTAGCCCTTTGTACTGCTTTATATTTCTCCATCGTTCTGGCTGATATCATATATTCATTTTTCACTGCCTTCCTTACACTGGCCAGAATATAAGCTTCATGAAAGCATCAGGATCCTTTGCTCATTGCAGCATCCCCAGGGTCTATCTGTGTCTGGAATATGGTGTACTGCTCAATAAATACTAGTTGAATGAATGAATGAATTTTAGGTGGGGACTTTCTATGTGCCAGGTACTGGGAAAGGTGAATGATGAATAGGATCTAGTTTTTCCCCTTGAGGAATTTACAATTTAGCAATGAATGAGACATATATACAACTAATAGAATGGAATGTAACATGGGCTTAAAGTGTTAGAGGAAAACTGTGGAGTGAAGTAGCTAGAGATAAGGCAGGACAGACTGGGACCAGATACTGAGGGTCCTTGAGGTTTAGGCTAAGGAGCTGGTTCTCCATCTGAGCACCCACGATGGAGCTCTAAGTAGAAATGGGAAAGAAGAGATGGATCTAAAATTAGAACTGAAAGAACTTAGTGACTATCTGGATAAAAGGAACTGAGGAGTTCTAGGTTTCTAGGAAATGCCACTGGCCAGATGGAGGAAGAATAAGTTGGAAGAAAAATATAGTTAGTAAATCTGGTTTTACACAAGTTGAGTTTGAGGAACCTATAACCACCACACTAAGTCATAATAATTTCTCTGGTGACTTGGAAACTCTATAGTCCTGCTCCTTGGCTTTTTCTTCAGGTGTTCACCATGTTCTTGTAGAGCTGAGCCACATGTATCACACATAGGTGCCACTGTGTTAGCCATGATTTAACCATGCATGAAAAATCCTTAACGTCTTCAGCCTTCATCAAATCTGTAAGTTTAATATATTCTTTATCATGCTTTCTTAAAACAAGGGATACCTGTTTTGCAGTGAAGTCTGACACAAATGCAGAGATTTCCCAGGAATTTTTCCTAGTCAGTGGCTTGAAAGTCCAATTCTAAATGGGGAGACAACATTATTTACAATTTTAAAAACCAAAAAAGTTCTCAAGGACAGGCATTATTTTGCTTTCCATTTTGGGAGGTCATGGAAATATCATGTGGATTTACGTATATATAAACATATATACATACAGATATGCAGGGGAGACATTAAGAATGAAAGAAGGGAAAAATATAAGTACAAAAAAAAAAACCCAAAACCCATGTTTAACATTAAAGGACAATTGTATACAACATAAGGATAGAACCAAATGTTATAATGTCACATATTCAATATGAAGATTTTCCAGCACCTCAAACATTTAGTTAAAGGGTTTGTTGTTGGGAGTTTTTGGACAAATTCCAGTGATCTCATTTCTTAATTAAGTGATCCTCTATAGTTTTATCCTATGACTCTTCTCTAAATAGTAGAAGATACTGAAGTAAGGATAGACTTATTTTTTTAAAGGATACAAGACTCTTCAAATCGAAGTAAAAATATCCTGTTGGGAATTGCTGGCCAAATAGGCTTAATTTGGAGAAGTTGTATAAGACAGGCTCCTAACCAGCACACCTCCTAGTGGAGATTGGGGGATAGGGGTCAACCCTTAGAAGAGTCAAATACAAAAAGAGGGAGAGGTTAACTGCTAAGAATATCCCATAACCAGAAGGATCCAAAATGCCAGATAAATAAAACTGCTATATTGCAATAACCAAATAACTAGAAACAAAAGGTCCCTCTGATACTACAAAAGATTTTAACCTTCTCTATGAGAGCCAGGGAAAGGTAGTTTATCCATTTTCACTGCTTGATGTGTCATCTGTATCTTTCTTCCTACCTTCTACCTTCTACCTGTCTGGTGGGCCAAATACACTGAAGAGGTCAGAAGGAAAGAGACAGGAAACCAGCGATGGGCCCCAGTAGAAGGACAGGGTGGGTGATGCTTAGGATGATCATGACAACAGTTTGCTTTCATTTCCCACGTCCCTATCCCACCAGAGGTGGAAATAAGAGAGAACTTAGTTGAATGCATTCTGGACACAAATGCTCTGAAGCTAATAAAATTCAAATATAACTGGCCCATCCAATGATGTTAGAATCAAATAAAACATAGTTGGATATGAAAACAGAAATCATCTAGACTGAGGGGCCATTATTTAGTTTGTGAGAAAAACTAGGTTCCTAAGATGTAAGGACCCACCCAAACCACTCAGCAAGTTAGGTCACAACTGAGGCCAGATCCCAGGCTGTCTGCATTCAGCACTGAGTTAATTTTGTCCAAGACACAAATCAACTGGCTTCTTGTTTTGAGCAATTTAAATATATAAATGACTACAGTATTCGCAATCAGTACCAGGAAAACACAAAATCATAAACTTGAAAGAGAAATAGAGTTGAGGAAAATTCTCTGTTGGGAAAATTGTAATTATTAATATACTTTAAGAAAATAGTTTTACGGTTAAGAGGATACTTTATAAGAATTAGAATAAAATTACCTAAAAGTCATGGCTCTGTGAAAGATTTGGATTTGTACCTGTTACGATTTACTCAAAGTTATATTCTGGGGCAGTAAACTATTTGCTTGAATGTAAGAATTTTGATGAAAAACCGGAAAAGGAGCAAACTTACAAAAATAAAACGACGACATCAGGGAAAACCAAGGAAGCATAATTTGAGTCGACCTTGCCTTTGTACAGTACTGGCATTTTGTTCCAATGGGTTTTTAGGAAAAAAGTTTAAAAGTCAAAAAGCCAAAAGCAGAACTAAAGTTTGGCAGCAAAAATAATGCATTTAATAAACTCCAAGTATCTTGTATTTCTAAAGCCTATTCCTATTTATTAGCCTCTTAAAACTAAAGCAACAACAACAAAGAAAGGTCTTCCACCAAGTCAAATACAGCCCAGACCATCAATTCTATTTCAGATTCAGCTTAAACTCTAGGACTGTCAAACCATCCCCATATAAACACTGGTCAGTTAAACGGCTTTCTTTATACCTGTTAGCACCGTCCATCCCTGGGAAGATGGCAGGAACTACTTTTATCTCAATTTGCAGATATATAATTTATCAGGTAAAAAAAATAAGAGTCCTTATAAAACATACTAGGAAAGAACCTTATCATTTCTGCCAAAGAGAGTTCAGCATGAACTCTCAGTGTGCATTTTGTTTTCTTGCTGTAAGATGAATTCCTTATTATTTAACCACACAGTGAGTCATGAAACATTCCACCGGAGAGAAACTCGGCTCTTTAACAAACCAATTTCCAACCCTCATTCATGGAAACCATAAGGTGTTCCCTTAACTAAGGGGAAAACCAAACATCAGTGAAGGGACAATATAGGCAACTCAAGTAAACAGCCTGTCTGAGGGGGTCCATGCTGAGTTTAGAGCTTCGGATGTAAAAGCCAGCTTGGATCCACCTGAAAATAAGTGGGAGTTGCCTACTTAAAACCCTGAGAAACTTGCATGGAACAGTCACATATTGCTTTAAGTAGGAGTAGTAGAAGGTGGGAATCCATTCAGGTCCATCCACATCCCACCTACCCAAAGTCATATCCTGAGGGTATTGTTTTCCCAACAATCCAAGCCACTCTGGAACAGCTGTTCTGAATTCTGTGTGAAACATCTTTAAACACATATTGCTAAGGTTCCAGATATCTGTCTCTGTGTGGGAAAAGCTATGCAGCCAATTTACAGTGCTTAGGCCAACTGTTTATTTATTTAATGGGTTAATAACACCAACCAATACTAGGTGGTTTATCTGTTGTTCAATAGCCTGCAGTGTCTGTCTGAAGATGTCTGAGAGTTTCCTTTCTCATTAAGTGAAAATAGAACATCATTTCTAACAGTCTTATTCATCATTCTATATGAATCTTGTATAAAACAGGCAACCAAACAGCGTTTTCTTTTAAAGCTTCCAGACAATAAGTTAGTCCAACAGGGTACGTGGTTAAAAAAGAAACAAAAATTAGTATGTTTTGATCCCAACAAGTTGATAAATTTCATTTCTAAATAATAATTAGATGTTTGGAGTGCAAATCCCATAATTATCGAAATTTAGATCTTTTACTTGACTTACTTGTATTTTAAGAGCAGCCATTGAATTAACCAGAGTCCTACAAGGATCATGCCATTAATTTCACAAATAGAAAAGGCCCACTGCACCCGGTTAAAATGGTCAAAAAACGTGTCCGGTAGTGGAGGCTGCACCTCCTTAGGAGGTACTCGTTCATGGACGACCGAGATCATCACTGTGGTGAGAACAAAACAGGAAAGTGCGTAAAGAAAGGCCAGAAAAGTCTTGCCCCACTCCATGGGGTACTGGGAGCGCTCCAGTTCTGGCATGGGGATTTTTATCATCTCTTTCCTATACCCATTTGGCATCCCATTGGGTTTAATCTTGATGCTGAAGCTGCCATCGGGGGTGGGGATGTCTACACCAATGTTGAGGTGCCCATTGGCGTGGCCGTTCTTGTGTGCTTCCAAATGGTGCTCCATTTTCAGAGTTTCTATCATGTCCAAGAGCCGCTGCCCGTTGTCAGAGGAGACTCGGCACAAGGGGGCTTTTTTGAAATCCTCTTGGGTTAGGTCGATCAAGTCCTGGCCTGTGAAATGCTCCAGAGGCTCACAGTATTCTGGCATAGCATTCTCCAGCAGCCAGTCTGCCACCTTCTTGGGTGACCAGTAAACCACTTCCGTCATTGTACTGACAGACAGCAGGCAGACCCCAGCTCACTCTTGGCAGGTCAGCAGTCACTGTTCCAATAGGGCAGGACACTGACCTGCCTTGGCTCGTTCATCCTGTGGGGCTTCATGAGCAGAGACTTGTTTGGCAAGATGGTCAGGGCAGTTTTTAAACACCTCATGTAGCTGTCCAGGGTTCCCGAGCACCTGAGCATTAATTCACCTCATTTTTGAGCAGGATTCTTCCTTCTGTGAAAGCAAGAAAAAATATCAAGATACTGTACTTCTAAATTACCCCCCCTCAAAATGCAAAGCCTTATATGCATAAGGAAAGTGGAAAACCAGTTATTCGTAAACTCAATAGTTTTCAAACATGTACTAGTTTCAGGTACCACTGATTCCCTGGTTATTGGTCTTCTGTGACACAGCATTAACTTGGATCTGAAGACAGATGTTGTCAAAGGAGACATGTTTTATAGAATTTCCAATCATCTGTTTCCTAAGAAGCAATTTAAGAGTGCTTTGGACACTTTTCAACCTGGTCAAGAGATCAGGTATTCTCTTTGTCCTCACATGCTTCCTGAGACAATATAAAAGAATAAAATGTATTTGTTTATCTCGTGAAGAATGTTTAAAAATGTACATAATATATAGCAACTCATAGAATTGCTGAGCTTCAAGATCATCTGGCTCAATACTTGTATATTCTTTTTTCAAAAAGAAAATAAAATCAGTGAGTCCCCTTTTCCAAATGTGCTTAGTTCCCAAATGTATAAAAAGATCTACAAATGCCGCTGCTTGGGTTGAAGCACAGGTAAAGGGCCAAGGTCCTGACTCCTCTGTTGATCTTTCTTAATCTCAGCCCCTCTCAGGTTCTGTGGAACCCCACGGTTTAAAAATTAAGGATCTGATCTAACTCCTTCATTTATAAATGAAGAATCAGAGTTCTAGAAATGTCAAGAAACTTGCCCATGGCCAAGTGGCAGTCTGCATAGAAGTGTTATAAGTTTCTGAGTTCTAGTTCAGTAGATTTACTTATTAAAATATCTGATTACTTATGTGAAAATAGCCAAAGGCATATCTGTAAGGAATATTCTAAAGTAGGATTCAAATTTTATAAATATATGCATAAATAGAAACATACATAAATAATATGTATAATATTTATAATATATATATAACTACAGCTACTGTACATAGGTTGAGAATCCCTAATGCAAAAATTCAAAATCCAAAATGCTCCAAAATCCTAAACTTTTTAAGCACCAACATGATAATCAAAGAAAATGCTCATTGGAGCGTTTCAGACTTATGGATCCATGCTCAACAGAGTGTATTCTGTAAATATTCCAAGGTGCCCCCAAGATTGAAATCTGAAACACTTCCAGGCCCAAGCATTTTGGATAAGTGATGCTCAACCTACATAATATTGCATAAAACAACTGGAAAGAAATATATCACATATTAACTGGAGTTATACTTGATGATAGTTCTGCAGGTATTTTCTACTTTTCTCCCACCTATTTTTCTTTAATAAGCATAAATTACTTTTAAACAATCATACAAAATAAAAAACAAGAAAAGTTAAAATTAAAAGACCTAGCTCCTTAACAAAGCACAATAATAGCTAATAAAATGTGGCCCTTGGCAGAAGACAGACCACAGTTCAACTCTCAGCATCTCCCATACATAATCCATTATGTGAGCTTCAGCTTAGTCACCTCTAAAATGAAGATAATGATAATCAAGTATTTCCTTCACAGGGTTGTTGTCAATATTTAACTAAAACATCTTAAGTGAAAGTTCATGAAACATAACCTAGCTCCAAAAGCAGTGATTTTCAAATGAGTCTGTAAGTACCCATATCCTGTTTTCTTTCTCAAATTATCTATCATATCCAGTAACCACTGTCCACTACATCTCACTATGAAAAAAACTCTATATACCAGTGGGCTAATTTTTTTCTCAAATGATGACTGTTGCAAAGATCTGGAAATTTAAGAGCTTGAAATGCTGTTTCCCTGAATATGTTTTTGCGAAATAATAATCTGATAAAATCTTCCAAGCTTTAAAACAAAATCTATAGCCAAATAAGCCTAGGAATGCATACTGTAATCTCTCCTGAGGACAGCAGTATGCATTAGGATATTAAAATCTCCAGGAAATCCTACAATAAAGGAACTATTCACCAGGATTTCTCAAACTGACTTCATCAAGGCTGTCCTATTCCTTGCCCCTTTTCCTATAGGACTCATCTCTACTGAATCCCAAAATCCTTGTCAGGGGGAGACATGGTCTTAATCTATTGCTCAGGCTGGAGTGCTGTGGTGCAATCATGGCTCACTGCAACCTCTATCTCCTGGGCTCAAGTGATTCTTCCAACTCTGTCTCTGAAGAAGCTGGGACCACAGGTGCATGCCACTGTATCCAGCTGATTTTTTAAATGTTTTGTAGAGATGGGGGGTCTCACTATGTTGCTTGGGCTGGCCAAAATCTACTCTAGAAGGAATCCCATCTTACTCGGGGAGTCCCAATCTTACTCTGAGAGTCCACTCCCAGTTTTCCAGCCCATATAACAACCAATCAAATGGCAGTAATAGCTTTTAAAGATTTTCCAGACTTTGCAAACAAACTAGGTGTTTGTGTGCGCTTCCATAGTGCTGTGCACTTTCCTTGTCACACCTTTCTGTGACTAAGTGTCTGGTTAGCCACCCCCCCTACCCCAAGAGCCTGTGACTGACTGTGGAGAGCTGCAATGTGAAGCACCCATATATCTCACATGCCTGGGGCTCAGAAGGTGCTCAATCAATGTCTGCTCAGTATCTTCCAAAACATTCCTTAGACCTAGTAATATGTAGATGACTTAATGGGAAACAAATCTGCTGAAAACACAATTGAGAATGAAAATGGCTGTAAAACAATTTGGATGGGCAAGCAGAATAAGATTGGCATTCTCCAGAGAAATGTAAAACCAAAGTGCATCTCTGACCACTTAAAGCCATGATAAAGGAACTTCAATTGCCACAAGTACTACCCAGAGAGTGTCAAGAACACACGCATGCCAAATGGGAGTTCTGGCGGAAGGTCAGGAAGAAAAGGGGACCTCCTTGGCCTCAGACCCAAGGCCTCCCCTCAAACACTCTTCAGCAGAGTTAGGAAAACAGCCAAAGGAACCTTCAACATCTTGAAGTGACTGTGAGAACTCTAAAGACATATGCTCAGTGGAGTATTCAGGCCCAAGGGAGATGAACACAGGCTTTTCACCTAGGTTTTTCATTTCCCCCTTGCCCAGCACAGGAAGTCAGCCAGGACAGAAAACTCCCTGAGAACCACAGACCCCAGACAGAGGCCAAAGTGTTATTTCAGTTCTCTCTGATGGAAAGAAGAATCACAAAATATCCTCTCAAGAGATAATCAACTTTTTAAAAAAATTTTATCTGTTTACTTGTTATTTTACTTTAAGTTCTGGGATACATGTGCTGAACATGCAGGTTACCTAGGTATACATGTGCCATAGTGGTTTGCTGCACCTATCAACCCATCATCTAGGTTTTGGGCCTCTCATGCATTAGGTATTTGTCCTAATGCTCTCCTTCCCCTTTTTCCTCTACCCCCTGACAGGCCCCTGTGCATGATGTTGCCCTCCCTGTGTCCAATTCCCACTTATGAGTGAGAACATGCAGTGTTTGGTTTTCTGTTCCTATGTTAGTTTGCTGAGGATGATGATTTCCAGCTTCACTCATGTCCCTGTTATTTATGAGAGACCCACAGTCAATATCATACTGAATGGGCAAATGCTGGAAGTATTCCCTTTGAAAACCAGCACAAGACAAGACTGTCCTCTATCACCACTCTATTCAACATAGTATCGGAAGTTCTGGCCAGGGCAATCAGGCAAGAGAAAGAAATAAAGGGCATTCAAATAGGAAGAGTGGAAGGCAAATTGTCTCTGTTTGTAGATGACATGATTGTATATTTAGAAAACCCCATAGTCTCAGCCCAAAATCTCCTTAAGGTGATAAGTAACTTCAGCAAAATGTCAAGATACAAAATCAATGTGCAAAAATCACAAGCATTTCTATACACCAATAATAGACAGGCAGAAAGCCCAATCATGAGTGAACTCCCATTCACAATCACTACAAAGAAAATAAAATACCTAGGAACACAACTTAAAACAGATGTGAAAGACCTCTTCAAAGAGCACTATAAACCACTGCTCAAGGAAATAAGAGAGGACACAAATGGAAAAAAAATTCCATACTCATGGATAGGAAGAATCAATATCGTGAAAATGACCATGCTGCCCAAAATAATTTATAGATTTAATGCTATTCCTATCAAGCTACCACTGACTTTCTTCACAGAATTAGAAAAAAACTACTTTAAACTTTATATGGAACCAAATAAACAGCCTGTATAGCCAAGACAATCCTAAGCAAAAAAACAAAGCTGGAGGTACCATGCTACCAGACTTCAAACTATACTACAAGGCTACAGTAACCAAAACAGTATGGTACAGGTACCAAAACAGACAATCAACTTTAAAACAGGAAAAAATCAAATGCTAGAAGCCAATTTAATAATGGGCCATCAAGTATCCAACTGGCGTTATAAGCATGGCAAACACACATCTAACAAAGGAACTGGAATCTTGCAAAGATGAGCCCATCAAGGCCTCTTTGAGACAGCAAGACAAATTAATGGCTTCTATTAACAAACTGGAACAACAAAATTATTCCTTCCTTAAAGTAACGCCTGTGCTTCCCCATAACTTAGAATTCTCTATGTACTTATCAAAAAGTTCAGATTTTTCCCTTAGTCTTTAAGGTCCTTCTCTGTAAAGCCTTAGCTGTCTACTCCACTTCATAATCCTTTTCTCCTCCCTGAATTCCTAAACCATGAATATCTATGGTACATAATACAATTAAATGGTCTTATGTGCATGGTATGGTAGAAGGAGTATTAGCCAAGTGAGCCAGGGAGCCAGCATTTGAGAGTCTATCCAGCTACTTCCCTTCTTGACAAAGTCCTTTAGCCTTTCCAAGTCTCAGTTTCCTCTGGGAAATAGGATTAACAACTACCTTATCTACTGATATGGTTTGGCTCTGTATCCCCACCCAAATATCATTTTGAATTGTATTCCCATAATTCCCATTCTCCTCATGTGTTGTGGGAGAGATCCAGTGGGAGATAATTTGAATCACAGGGGTGGTTCCCCCAAACAGTTCTCATGGTATAAGCCTCACGAGATTTGATGGGTCTATCAGGGGTTTCTGCTTTTGCTTCCCCTCATTTTCTCTTGTCACCACCATGTCAGAAGTACCTGTCATCTCCGACCATGATTCTGAGGCCTTCCCAGCCATGTGGAGGTGTAAGTCCAACTAAACCTCTTTTTCTTCTCAGTCTTGGGTATGTCTTTATCAACAGCATGAAAACTGACTAATACAGTAAATTTGTACCAATAGAGTGGGATGTTCCTGAAAATGTGGAAGCAAATTTGGAACTAGGTAAAAGGCAGAGGTTGGAACAATTCAGAGGGGTTAGAAGAAGACAGGGAAGGTTTGGAACTTCCTAGAGACTTGTTGAATGGCTTTTCCCAAAATGCCAATAGTGATATGAACATTAAGGTACAAGCTGAGGTGGTCTTAGTTGGAGATGAGGAACTTGTTGGGCACTGGAGGAAAGGTGGCTCTTGTTATGTTTTAAAAACAAGACTGGCAGCATTTTGCCCCTGCCCTAGAGATTTGTGGAACTTTGAACTCAGGGGAGATGATTTAGGGTATCTGGTGGAAAAATTTCTAAGCAGCAAAGCATTTAAGATGTGAAATGGGTGCTGTTAAAGACATTCAGTTTTATAAGAGAAGCAAAGCATAAAAGTTTGGAAAATTTGCAGCCTATATGACAGAAAAGAAAAACACATTTTCTGGGGAGAAATTCAAGTTGGCTGCAAAAATTTTTCATAAGTAGCAAGGAGTTTAATGTTAATCCCCAAGACCATGGGGAAAATATCTCCAGGGCATGTCGAAGGTCTTCACAGTAGCCCCTCCTATCATAGGCCCAGGAGGAAAAGGTGGTTTCATGGGCTGGGTCCAGGGTCCCAGTACCATGTGAAGCCTAGGGACATGGTATCCTGTGTCCCAGCCACTCTAGTGGTAGCTGAAAGGGTCCAATGTACAACTCGGGCAGTTGCTTCAGAGGGTGCAAGCCCCAATCCTTGGCAGTTTCTATATGGTGTTGAGCCTGCAGGTGCACAGAAGTCACGAACTGAGGTTTGGGAACCCCCACCTAGATTTCAGAAGATGTATGGAAATGCCTGGATGCCCAGGCAAAATTTCCTGCAGGGGCAGGGCCCTCATAGAGAACCTCTGCTAGGGCAGTGCAGAAGGGATATGCAGGGTCAGAGCCCTGACAGAGAGTCCATACTGGGTCACTGCCTAGTGGAGCTGTGAGAAGAGGGCCACCGTCCTCCAGACCCCAGAATGGTAGATCCACTGACAGTGTGCACCATGCACGTGGAAAAACCACAGACACTCAACGCCAGCCCATGAAATCAGCTGGGATGGAGGCTGTACCCTGCAAAGCCATAGGGGTGGAGCTGCTGAAGACCATGGGAACCCACCTCTTGCATCACTGTAACCGAGATGTGAGATCTGGAGTCAAAGGAGACCATTTTGGAGCTTTAATATTTGACTGCCCCACTGGAGTCTGGACTTGCATGGGCTCTGTAACCCCTTTGTTTTGGCCAATTTCTCCCATTTGGAATTGCTGTATTTACTCTATACCTGTATCCTCATTGCATCTAGGAAGTAACTAGATTGCTTTTGATTTTACAGGCTCATAGGAGGAAGGCACTTGCCTTTCCTCAGATCAGACTTTGGACTCATAGGAGGAAGGCACTTGCCTTTTCTCAGATTAGACTTTGGACTGTGAACTTTCAGGTTAATGTTGACATTAGTTAAGACTTTGGGGAATTGTTGGGAGGGCATGAGTGGTTTTGAAATGTGAGGACATGAGATTTGGGGGAGCCAGGGGTAGACTGATATGGTTTGGCTCTGTGTCTTCACCCAAATTTCATTTTGAATTATATTCCCATAATTCCCATGTCTTATGAGAGGGACCCAGTGGGAGATAATTTAAAGCATGGGGGCGGTTTCCTCCATACTCTCATGAGATCTGATGGGTTTATCAGGGGTTTCCACTTTTGCTTCCTCATTTTTCTCTTGCCACTGCCATGTAAGAAGTGCCTTTTGCCTCCTGCCATGATTCTGAGGTCTCCCCAGCCATGAGAAGCTATAAGTCCAATTAAATCTCTTTTTCTTTCCAGGCCCGGGTATATCTTTACCAGTAGCATGAAAATGGACTAATATACCTCCCTTCACACAGGCTGCTACTGCTGTGAGGATTCAATCATGTAAAAGGAATAAAAGCTACTAATTACTCCAGGAAGTATATCTTGGTCTTCTTGTAACATCCTATACTTCTTTTCTATTGCCCAACTGGGTCCACAGTGATACTTCATGAATATATACTGAAGCTGCCACTTCCAAATGACAATTTTAAAGCCCAATCATTCCAACACACATAAGTAAAGACAGCCTTTGAAATTTCAAGAGAAAATAAACTTTTATTTTCTTAAGTAAGCCTTGAGACTTGAAATAAAGGGAAAATAAATTTTCCTGCAACTGATGCTGAAATTGTACAAAAGGGGGAAAAGCTCACTGCTATGGAAGTGAACTGTTGGACATCTATTTAGTACTTCAAAGGTCACTGCTAAAAGGTGGGGACTTACTCAGAGAACCGAGAGCCCAGATGCACAAGGAGAGTTGAGTTACTTTTCCCTGAATTCACACACTGTGGTGTTTTTGAAAAAAGGAAGATAAAACATCACATCTAGACCCAGAAGACTGTATGTATGTTAACCTGGGCTCAGAGAACAACTGCCACCATCACCCAGAAAGCCATGCCGAATCCATTATTGGGAGAATGCTAAAAAATAACATAGAGCCCAAATTGCTAGACATTTTTCAGAACTGGGAAGAATAATGTAAGAGAAAAATATGCATAAATTCTTTATCCCAAAATAACACAAAATTTGAGAGACAGAAGCAGCACAGAAATACTTAGTTCATATGTAAGTTTTAGAGATAAGTAAAGTGCAGTGGGATTGTGATTTGTCTGAAAAATATTCAATGGCCTCGCATATCTAAGTTTGTATCAAGAGTGGTCTAAAAAGTTTCTTAAAATCATAATGGTGCTCTTTAGAATAAAAGGAGAGAAAAGCAGCACATGTTCATTATAGATTCTAAGCTTACCAAGATTTTATATTTAACCTCGACTTAGTAAAAAAGAAATCTGCTAAATTCAATTTGGCTCCAATTCTTAAAATATACATTTTAGACTTTAATATTTAAAAAATCAACAGATAATATGCCATGACACGGTAAAAACTATGTATAGTTAATTATCAAAGTCAAGCAGGTCTTTAAAATAGAAAAGTAAAAGCAATTATTCTGGTAATGAAAAAAAATTTACTAACCAAAATTAGTAAATAAATCGTTTATAAATTTTTTTAATCTTTATTCACAAAAAAACTCTATTATACTATCTTGTTATCTGGCATTCTCAAGAACAAGACAGTGTTAACAATTTGCCATGCAAATTACACACTGAACGTAAGTTTTCAAGAATCAGAATACCACCAAATGCACCTCGCAACTAGACCTGGAGCTCAGAAAATCTAAATATTCTAACGCTTGCTCTGGCACTAACCTGTACTCCAACTCCAGTGCCTCAGTTTCCTAGTATGGAATTATTTATTCCATCCACTTATTACATTCATTACGGGAATTTGCTTGTACCTGACAGTGCTTTAGAAAACAATACAGTTAGAGGCCAGTCTGGGCAACATAGCGAGACTACATCTCTACTTTTAAAATGTAACAAAAAATAAATATATTTAATAATAAAAACAAAAGCAAAAGTAACATGGAGTATATACATGATTTTACTTTGATAGCTTATAGTTGACTTAAAGCAAGATCAAAATTTGGTAGGCATGTAGCATTTAGCTCAAACTTTATAACACAAAACTACATGTGGTTTTCCTTGTTAAAGAGCAATACAAATCAAGAATTGATATTACTTTATTGTGAAAAAGACTAAGTGCCTCTTTGTAAATGCTTCAATTTCAGAAAAAAGTTTTCATATCTTGCAGGACATAGGCACAGGCAAGGACTTCATGACTAAAAAACCAAAAGCAATGGCAATAAAAGCCAGGATAGACAAATGGGATCTAATTAAACTCCAGAGCTTCTGTACAGCAAAAGAAACCATCATTAGAGTGAATCAGCAACCAACAGAATGGGAAAAAATTTTTGCAATCTACCCATCTGACAAAGGGCTAATATTCAGAATCTACAAAGAACTAAAACAGATATACAAGAAAAGTGGCCGAAGGATATGAACACACACTTTTCAAAAGAGGACATATATGAGGCTAACAAACATATGAAAAAATGCTCATCATCACTGGTCATTAGAGAAATGCAAATCAAAACCACACTGAGATATCATCTCACACCAGTTAGAATGGTGATCATTAAAAAATCGGGAGACAACAGATGCTAGAGAGGATGTGGAGAAATAGGAACACTCTTATACAGTTGGTGGGAGTTCAACAACAACAACAACAAAAAGAAAAGTTTTTATATCTTCTAGAACTTTTTGTAAAATAAAAACTTGAACGGGTACAGTGGCTCACTCCTGTAATCCCCGCATTTTGGGAGGCTGAGGCAGGCAGATCACTTAAGGCCAGGAGTTTGAGACCAGCCTGGGCAAAACCTGTGTCTCCTAAAAATAAAAAAATTAGCTGGGTGTGGTGGCTCATGCCTGTAATCCCAGTTATTCAGAAGGCTGAGGCATGAGAATTGCTTGAACCCAGGAGGCAGAGACTGCAGTGAGCTGAGATCATGTCAATGCACTCCAGCCTCTAGCCTGGGCAACAGAGCAAGAGTTTGTCTCAGAAAATAAAAGTAAATAGTAACCTAACAGATCTTTTAAGGCAATGTAGCCTACCGAAATACTCATGAGTTAGGTGTTCAATTCTTCTCTAATTCATTTGGATAGCTTTTGAATGCTTTTCTCCAAAGCAATCTAATAAGCTATAGATTTGTTATTTAGCACTTGAAGAGTTAAACAGGAAGAGTTCATAAAATGATATAGAGTTGAAGAACAAAAATGGTTAGAGTAACAGCCACATAGTTTCACCTGAAGGACATACCTATTTATTTCAGTCTACCTTGCAAAAATTTTAGAAGATACTTTTGATGCCTTAACCTTTAAATTGTTCCTTATTTTAAATTGCTATTACATGCGGTGCTCACAATTCCACAGTCCAACTCTGGTTAGCAAATAAAATCATTCCCTAAGAAATGGCCCCTTTAGCTAAGTGTGTGCTGACTGACCTACATTGCTAAGATATAAGGAGAAGGGCTGCTGGAATGTATGTATTTTGCCTTTTTGTCCCTTTTGGCTTGTTCGAAGAGCCTTACTTAATGACATCTTTTGGTCTCCTCCATTAAACATTAAACATTATTTAATAAATAAAAAAATTATTCAATAATGTTTAATAGATTTTACCACATTTTTCTCAGCAGCTGCCCTATAGCTTATGCAATTGATGGTTTCCCCTCTTTCTCCCACCGCTCCCAAAATGACCCATTCCATCATAGTAGCCCTCAATATTGCAGAGGAAAAGAGAGAATTTTGGGAGACAAAACAGATATGACACAGTGAGAATAAATCAGCCATGTCGATTTTATATCATAAATCATGGTTCTATAGTTGTTTACTGAGGATATGAAATATAACACTGTTTTATACATTTCATGGAGAGTCCTGCCACCAGCAACATCAGCTAATTCTGTCTCGCCTTCCCTAAGCCTCCACTTGAGTCATTTTGTGACAGAATATGTGTAAATATTTAGTGATCAGGAAATCCAATCATTTATTATGGCAAAAAATTAGAAAAGTCTAAAAGTTATAGAGTAGGAATTGATTAAATATATTGTACAACAGAATACCAAGTCTCCACCACAGACTATATTATATTTCCATATCTATAGCGATATATATTTATAGCTTTGTCACAAATAAACAGGTTACAAACAAAATGTAGTACTTTTGTAAACACACATTACAAATATCCATAGGGAAAAAAAAGTCTAGAAGGTATATATTAACTTCATAATCCTTACCTCTGGGTAATAGAATTATGAAATAAATTTCTGCTTCACTTTTTTCAGTGTTTTCTAATTTCTCTGATAAACATACATTACTTGCATTTAGAAGGGGAAAGGGTTTTTTCCCCCAAACATACTCTATGTTTTTAAATATGTAGGCTGCATTGTAAACTTAAAATACATGTTTCCTACATTAGCTTTCTTAAAAAATATAAAATGAGCCTGCAGATTTCTCTAAATAATTGGAATCTTGGCTTTCTGTATATAATTAGGTTCCCAAATTCTTCATATTCCCAAGACATAATGGTCCAGGCATATAAGCCAAACCACTAAAAAAGATGAAGCTGAAATCTGAATCCAAGTGCATAACGCAACTCCAGTCTCAGATATTTCCCATCATTCCAGAGAGTAAACAATAAGCTATTAGCTCTACAATTGTTCTATCATCTAGATTTCCTTCAATATCCATCTACTCAGGCTGCTGCAAAACAGAAAAGCCTACACAAAAACGCTGCCTGTTATTATTACAATAAAAACTAATATAATAGCTCCACTGACAACTAATTACTATTGTTTTTCCCATGGGATTTCATTCTTAGTACTAAATTACCAAAAAAAGGATAATCTACTTCCACTCAACTGATTAATTGCCCCTCTGAGTCTGAACCAACAGGACTATTTTAATATTTGCCTAGTTAATTCATAGAACTTGGACACGGATTCACTGCAGCAGTACTCAAGAACATAGGACCTAATCAGTGTTTCCAAATTCCATTAGCTCTCACATGAGCTGATGTACACAGTACTGATCTCACCTCCCTGGGAAGCCTGGGAAAGTCTAACACAGGCTCTCTATTTCTATCACACAACACTCAGTTCCTTTCCTTTCTTCCTATTCTTTATCAAAATGAGAGCTAAAATCCTTCTTATTTGCTCCTCATTTAACTGGAATAAAAATATTGCTTGTTCCTTGGAATCTATCATAAAAGTAAGTTAAGACTGTAAAAAGTCAGATGGTTTAGGAAAAGGGTGAGGCCATGCTTTACTATTCTCTGCCTTTTTTTTTTTTTTTTAATGT
>NW_016107412.1:5547472-5552417 GCF_001604975.1 Cebus imitator
TTTCCCCATTTATTTATTTTATTGCATTTTAGGTTTTGGGGTACATGTGAAGAACATGCAAAATTGTTGCATAGGTACACACGTGGCAGTGTGATTCGTTGAAAACATATTCTAAAGCATATCCGCAGTGCCCAGCTTACTAAAACTACCTCTGTTTACTCATCTATAGAGTAAAAATAATCCTGCATTCTTTTGGGCAGCAAGAAAGATCAGAAGTCTGACATGGAATTTAGTAGGGGCATAGTAGCATGGGTTTTTCAAAGCATCTATCGGAGAAAAAGTTCATATCCTTCTTCTTTTCTTCCGTTTCCTACAGAAAATCCAACAGTGGTCAGTCAAGAGCTGACAACAGGGTTGGGGTGGGGTTGGCAACTGGAGGTTGAAGAGGTGGCAGAGCCAGTGTCAGAGCAGAGAAACAAGGTCACCATGTCCCACTATTCTTTGATCCCTCCTCATCCCTGTCTTTCCTCACACCCCCAGGATTAAGCAAGCATAAACTAAAAAGGCTGCCCAAGGAAGTCATTCCATCAGGCTCTCAAGTTCACATATCCATCAGAACCCAGGCACATTAAATCAACTTGGGTCATAGAACGTGTGCAATGGTAGGGACTGTGGCAAACAGGATAGGGAAAGCCATACCTGGTGCAGTTAAAGTTCAATTTTTTAAGGAGCAAAAATAAACAAAAAACATGCAAACTGAATCTGGCTCATAGGCTTGCAACTTTACTTGCTCTCTCATTCTTTATATTTAATTATTAATTCCTGGAGATCCTATCTTGAAGGCTCTCTCAAATCTACTCCCTCTTCCCCATTCCCATTTGCTTCTGCTATAGTTTCTGCCTCCAGCCTGGCTCAACTGCAACCCTCTGCTGCTGAGATCTAGTACATAATCTGATCTCTTCGCTTGAGGCTTAAAACTCCCCACAGCTCTCAAGATGATGTTCAGATGTCTTGACTTAGCTCCAAGGACTTCCATGATACAGCCTATTTATTTACCTGTACTTTTCAGCCTTGCCCTTCAAGCTCTTGGCTTGTATTATACCCATACCCAAGTATTCCAGCAGATTCCCACACAAACCAGTCATTCCATACCTTGAAAGCTGTTCCTTCTCCCCAGAATATTCTTCCTACCTTATACTTTCCTTTGTTCTTTCATTTGCTTTGGAATCTCTAGAGCCTAATGTATAGGACACACTTAATAGATGTTTCCTGAATATATGAATAAATGAGAATACAACGGAGATGACTTATGGTTCCAAGAACACAGACCCAGTGTTTATACATCAAGCATATAAAAATATACATAAAATATAACTGCTGAAATTTTAATACTATAATCAGTTTTAAAATAAAATATGTATCTTCTTTATACATCAAGCACATAAAAATATACATAAAATATAACTACTGAAATTTTACTACTATAATCAGTTTTAAATCAAGTCAAAATGAATTTCTCATGTATCAAAAGAAGAATAATTTCAAACTCAGAATAGAAAAGATACATGTTAACACATATTCCAGCAGAATATCAGACTTTGACTCTAGCTGCTAGGGGCTGGGGACTTAAGATCCCAGCCAGGGCAGAGGACTGAAACTTAGACCCTGGAATAAGGCAAAAATCTCAAGACGAGAAAAACTGGACTCATGAAACTGGCACACAATGATACAGAGTCCAGATTTACACTATCTGCATAGTGTGAAAATTTCAAGCCAAGAAATTAAGGTAAATATAAAAGAGAAACAAATATAAATAGCTCCTTAAAGACCCTTCTTTAAGCAATGGTTCCCAGGACTCCCATGGAAAAAGCAATCTTTGCTGAGGATGAGTAAATTATTGAAAATTATAAATCACACAGGGAAATGATCCACCATAAGGGAAATCTGGCAGGTGTGACAAACAGGAAGTTTACCAAACCATAAATTTGAGAATATAAAACAGATTTGAAGAGACTATGGGATAAAGAATTGAAACCACAATGAAAATACAAGAATTTTTTTTTTCCTTAAAGACAGATGTGTTTAAAGAAGGCACAGAGAAACCCTAGTTTCTCTCCGGACTTAAGATCCCAGCCAGGGCAGAGGACTGAAACTTAGACCCTGGAATAAAGCAAGAATCTCAAGATGAGAAAAACTGGACCCATGAAACTGGCACACAATGATACAGAGTCCAGATTTACACTATCTGCATAGTGTGAAATTTCCAAGCCAAGAAATTTCCAAGCCAAGATCTTAAGTGACCCACTGATACTACAGGAGGAAAGAAGAGAGAGCAAAATGTTAAAGGCAGGTCAAAAGAGGAAGTGAAATCAGCAAAAGTATAAAGTATGTAAATATAAAGATAATTGATACGTTTTGTCAAGCCTCAAAGATCTCAACAACCTAGCACCCACATCCTCTTTTGGGGGATGAAAAGGGAAATAGAAAACTGAATCCAGTTAATTGAAAGATGAATCAGATTTCCAAAAAGGTATTTCGCTGAACATATCATTCTATCTCATTGTCTCCAAAAACTCCTCTGAAATGGTAGTAAAAGGATTTTTTAAAAAGGAATAAGAAATCAAAAGAGTCAAAGAGAACAGAAGAGGAGAAAACAGCAACACAATTTCGGAAGTTGGGAAGAACATGAATCAGTGGTGATTGATCTGGCGGGCCCAAAACAAAGAGCCCTAAGCCAGCAAAGGGGAAAGAAGCACTCTGATTTATGTAACAGTAGATACTTCCTATATCCTTAAAACTATGAGGAATTGGTGGCATCAAGTATGTTGAAATGGTGTGAAAGTAGAGTTAAAAGACCACTTAAGAAGTTCCTCTAGATTCTCACTTTGTCCAGCTGAGCAACTACCTCTCCTCCACACCACAGAATATTGAAGTTTATCCTCTGAAAAAGAGAAATGGAGAGTTTCTAGAGTAGGAGACATCAAACACAGTTGAAAACAGGGGTATCTTACTAAAAACAAGGGAGAAAGCGAAAGTTGTAAAAAAATTAAGTAGGATCTGTCCTTACTTTTTACCTCCTTAGGCACCTAGAATAACTTCCGGTGAATGATCAGATGAATTTTTTTCTAGAAACACCCAGGATTTTAAGAAAAAAGACTTAAGGATACTGATCATCTTACACTGAAACCAGATAAACAAGCTCACTTTATGCAAAGAGTTTCCAAACAGTTTTATTTGTGCCTACTTTAAAATATGAATGAGCAACTAAAAAAAAAAAAAAAAAAAAAAAAAAAAAAAAAAAAAAAAANAAAAAAAAAAAAAAAAAGTCACCAGATGGCTAAAGAAACTCTCTAATAAATATAAAAGCCAGAGAGGAAGATAACAAACAAACAGAAAGAACTTGGAAAACAGACTAAGAAAAACTACTACTAACATTTTCAAAGATATAAAGTGTCAAAAAAAGAAAGAGATGGTACCAAAAAAAGGAGAAAGAATTTTAAAGAGGGAACTCCTGTAACTTCTTATTCAATATGAACAATTCAATAGAAACAACAGAAAAAGTTGAAAAAAAAAATCTCAGATGTGAAACAAAACGAAAGATGAAAAACTGAGAGAGGAAAATAATTAAAAAGCAATCTAGAAGCCTAAGATCAGAATAGCAGAGTTAAAGAAAATGCAGGAAAAAAAATAAAAGATTTAGAAATATTTTAAATTTAAAAACTTCTCAGAACTAAAGGGGACACGAGTTGCCAGATTGAAAGTTCATCAACTGTCCGAAAACAATGGCTGAAAGCATGCTTTCTGTTGTTATTATTATTCTGTATTAATTAATTTTTTAAAAAGGGATAAGAAGGAGGGGCACAGTGGCTCACACCTGTAATCACAGCACTTTGGGAGGCCAAGGCAGGTGAATCATGAGGTCAGAATATCAAGACCATCCTGACTAACACGGTGAACCCCGTCTCTCTACTAAAAATACAAAAAGAAATTAGCTGGGTGTGATGGCACACACCTATAGTCCCAGCTACTTGGGAAGCTGAGGCAAGTGAATAGATTGAACCCAGGAGGTGGAGGTTGAAGCGAGCCAAGATCATGTCACTGCACTCCAGCCAGGGAGACAGAGGGAGAGTCCATATCGAAAAAACAAACCAAAAAAAAAGAGGTCTTGAGAATGCTCCAGCACCATCCTGCTTTTCACCTTCTGGTTGTGCTTCCCTCCATCTCACTCCAACAAGAAGGGCCAGTCTCCATCCCTGACCTTCCTTGTTAGAACTTTCGTCTCTAACCAGAAGAGCTACTGAGGACTTAAAGCACAATGACAATGTTCTTAATATGCAAAAATAGAATTTTGATTGTACTTTCAATCACAATCTTAAAATAAGCAATAGTGCCTCCTTCGTACCACAGAAATGATGACAATAATACCATAAACTTCACATACATGTTATGTAAAATAATCATTTCCTCCAGCTTTTCTAAGGCAATTCAGATTTCAAATATGTTTTTCCCTTGTCTCATACATCATCAAAATGTCCTAGAAGATTTAATATTTCAGTTTCTAAATTACTTCTCTTTCAGCATGTTTCTGCTACCCAGAAGTAGTTAGAAATTCTCGATCAGATATGTGCTGACAATTTTTACTCAGAGGCATGGCCACTTTAAATAATCTATGAAGGCTGATTAAGGCACTCCGTCACCATGCTTAACAAAGATAATCAAAAGCAACTAGGCTGGGTGTAGTGACTCACACCTGTAATCCCAGCACTTTGGGAGGCTGAGGTAGGCGGATCACCTGAGATCAGGAGTTCAAGACCAGCCTGGCCAACATGGCAAAACCCCGTCTCCACTAAAAATGCAAAAATCAGCCAGACATGGCGGAGCATGCCTGTAGTTCCAGCTGCTTGGGAGGCTGAGGCAGGAGAATTGCTTGAACCCAGGAGGCAGAGGTTGCAGTGAGCCAAGATCAATCATGCTACTGCACTTCAGCCTGAGTGACAGAGTGAGG
>NW_016107412.1:5552457-5591186 GCF_001604975.1 Cebus imitator
AAAAAAAAAAGCAACTAATTTAAACTATGCTTTTGGCTTTTAAATTGGAGACTTTCAACTTTTCAAGTGATGGTAACAGATTAATAGGCTGAAAGAAAAGAACCCAATTTCTTAATTAATATAATATATTCTAAAAACTAACTATACTAAAGTGTTTTTTTTTTAAATTTTATTTTACTTTAAGTTCCAAGATACACGTGCAGAGCATGCAGGTTTGTTATATAGGTATACATGTGCCATGGTGGTTTGCTGTACTTATCAACCCATCATTTAAGTTTTAAGTACCATATGCAATAGCTATTTGTCCTAATGCTCTCCCTCCTCTTTCTCCCGACCCCCCAATAGGGTCTGGTGTGTGTTGTTCCCCTCCCTATGTCCATGTGTTCTCACTGTTCAACTCCTACTTATGAGTGAGAACTTGAGGTATTTGGTTTTCTGTTCCTGTGTCAGGTTGCTAAGGACAATGGCTTCCAGTTTCATCCATGTCCCTGCAAAGGACATGATCTAATTCTTTTTTTATGGCTGCATAGTATTCCATGGTAAATATCTACCACATTTTCTTTATCCAGTCTATCATTGATGGGCATTTGGGTTGGTTTCATGTCTTTGCTATTGTAAACAGTGCTGCAATAAACATATGTGTGCATATATCCTTATAATAGAATGATTTATATTACTTTGGGTATGTAACCAGTAATACACTGGATCAAATGACATATGCTGGGTCAAATGGTGAAAAGCAGCTGCAACAAAAGCCAAAACTGGTGAATGGGATCTGATCAAACTAAAGAGTTTTTGCACAGCAAAAGAAACTATCATCAGAGTGAACTGGCAACCTACAGAATGGGAGAAACGTTGTGCAATCTATCCATCTGACAAAATTTTAATAAGCAGAATCTAAATGAAATGTAAACAAATTTATAAGGAAAAAAAACCATCAAAAAGTGGGCAAAGGATATGAACAGACACTTCTTAAAAGAAGACATTTATGCAGCCAATAAACATGAAAAAAAGCTCAATATCACTGATCATTACAGAAATGCAAATCAAAACCACAATGAGATACCATCTCATGCCAGTCAGAATGGAGTTAAGTTTTGTAGTCCACTGAGGATGATAAATTCTCTTTCACTGGGTAACCAATAGTTTTCCATTTCACTGAGAAAAAGTCTACCAAAGTATCTTATAAAAATAAATTGGAGTGACTGAGGTAAAAAAGAAGGGAACATGACCCTAGGGACTAATACCAAGTTTCAAAATTAGCAACAACTCACAGGCCTAGATAGGAGAAATCAAGTTCAAGTCTACCTCCCAAAATAAATTTCTGGTATTTATTTAGACAGCTTGAAAAGTTCAAACTATTTTCATATTAGAGAGCATGCAAAAAAGTAAATTTTAAATTCATGGCACTAAAATGTATATCCTTCGAGCATTCCTTGCCATGACAGCACTGCTCACATGCCCATCATGTTCTTTGCTCCCATACATGGTTCTCCCTGTCTCCTTCTCCTCGTCCCCTGGAGGTAATAAAAGAATCAAAGATTGTTTAAAAAGCACATGTAGATCTCTATCTAGATCTGCATACCAGTCCCTACCCCAGTGCATTAAGGTTTTCTTTTTCTGAGAGCAATTATGTTAATTCTTTGAAAACAAATATCCATCAATCAATTCACTTTTCCACTCACCATTGTGACTTCTTGATTCTAATCAAGATCTGCTAATTTCCCAAACTTTCAGGTCCCTACTTTCACTGAGCTTTTCTATTAACTAACCAACAAAGTTCGCCGTCTAGAGGATAATCCTTATCCATGAAGTAGGTCACCACTGGATCACAGGATCAGGTTGTAAAGTGACTATAGCTCTAGTTTTGGACTAAGGTACAATACCACCAGGGGGCAGCACAAAGTCTGTAAAATTACACACCCCAGTGCCCTTCTCAAGTTATAAAGCATCCTAGGTATAACTTCCAATAGATGTTCTGGGTCCAAGTGACAAAACTATGTAATGGAATTGCAAAAACTAGAACCCTTTTTTTCTGAGCCATCGACCAATGTGCTGCTCTCCTCTATACCCATGGGATTTTAATGTGCATTTAGTGACTCTACAATTAGCTGTTTCCATAATTTTTCATGCAAACATACTGCATACCTAAGCTATCTTATGATAAAATGAGACCATATCCAGGACACTTCAAAGACACACACAAAAAAAAGCCTAACAAAGAGCATGCTGTTTACTAAAAGGACTAATCTTAAAACTATCACTACAAATATTTATTCTTGCTTTATACTTTTTTTTTTTTTTTTTTTTTTTTTTTTTTTTTTTTTTTTTTTTTTTTTTTTTTTTTTTTTTTTTTTTTTTTTTNCTGGACCCTCGCTCTGTCACCCAGGCTGGAGTGCAGTGGTGCGATCTCAGCTTACTGCAACCTCTGCCTCCCAGGTTCAACCGATTCTCCTGCCTCAGCCTCCCAAGTAGCTGGGATTACTGACACCCACCATCACGTCTGGCTAATCTTTGTAGAGATGGGGTTTCACTATATTGGCCAGACTGGTCTTGAACTCCTGACCTCAGGTGATTTGCCCTTCTCTTCTTCCCAAAGTGCTGGGATTACAGGCGTGAGCCACCGTACCCAGCCAATACTAAACTTTAATAAGCTTTCTTCTCTCACTTTCATAACTATAATTCAATGTAACAAAGTTAGAGCCTTGTAACTAATCAAAGATCACTGAACTGTAAAGAAATTTTATAAATTATGTAAGTTGTAAAATTAGTGAACCAAAGGCATTATAACACAATTTTTAAAATAGATAAAAGATTTGAACAAACACAGCCAAGGCTATTTTGCATTAGGTCAAATAAGTACTCTTAAAAAGCATTGATTATATATTACTGAGGTATGTTACACTTAAAAAACCAAGATTCAAAATAAGTTATACATAAAAATGTTTGCAAGTTCACAAGCATTTACAAAGTCTCCAACATTAACATATATGTAACATCAAGTGTAACAAACACTAGCTTTAAATAAATTATGATTAAAAACTTGTAAACAAAATACTCCATAAATAAACCTAAAAGATAAATGACAACAGGGGACAGAACATTCTAAAAATCCATCATACATTGCAAATATGAAGAGCAGATATTTTCTTCAAAATCTGATAAGAAAAAGCCTTTACACAAAGATTACAAGTCAGGTGCAGTGGCTCACACCTATAATCCCAACACTTTGGGAGGCCAAAGCAGGAGTACTGTTTGAGTCCAGGAGTTCAAGACTAGCCTGGGCAACATGGCAAGACCCTGTCTCTATAAAAAAAAAAATTGAAAAATTGGCCCAGTGTGGTGGCATATGCTTATGGTCCCAGCTACTTGGGAGGCTGAGGCAGGAGGATCCCTTGAGCCTGGGAAGTCGAGGCTGCAGTGAGTCATATAAGGTATGTACGGTATACAATTATGTATGGCACATAATTATATATGTGCCACTGCAGTCTATTCTGGGTGACAGAATGAGACTATCTCAAAAAGTAAAATAAAATAAAATAAAAATAAAAATAGCGATAACAAACAGGTCAATCACATACACATGCGAAAAATAAGCAAACAAAAAATCCCACCAATAAATGTGGAGGGAAAGAAGTTCAAGCTCACTAGTTACAAAAAAATGAAAAGAAATATTAAAACAACAGCAAGATGCCATTCTTTAGCTATCAAGCTGGCAAAGATGGAAAAAAAGCCATACTGAAAAGAACCAGTTTCATTAAAGGTCCAAGTTCTGCCAGTCCTACCTCTCAAATAAACCATACATCTATCTACAGTTACATGTTACTTAACGATGAGATACCTTCTAAGAAATGCATCATTAGGTGATTTTGTAATGGTGTGAACATAACAGAATGCATTTGCACAAACCTAGATGGTATAATCTATTATACACCTAGGTTATATGAATATCCTATTACTCCTACATTAAAAACTTGTACAGCATTCTATTATACTAATTATTGTAAGCAAATGTAACACAATGGTATGGTTTGTGCATGTGAATGTAGAAAAGGTTACAGTGAAAATATGGTATAAATAATAAAAATGGTACACCTGTATAGGGCACTTACCATGAATGGAGCTTGAAGGACTGGAAGTTGCTCTGGGTGAGTGAGTCAGTGGTGAGTGAATGTGAAGGCCTAGGACATTACCGTATACTACTGCAGACTTTGTAAACACTGCACATTTAAGTACACTAAATTTATTTAAAAGTTTTTCTTTCTTCAATAATAAACTCACTTTGTCTTACTGACACATTTTACCTTATAAATTTTCTAATTTGTTAAATGTTTTCACTCTTTTGTAATAACACTTAGCTTAAAACACAAACACATTATACAGCTGAACAAAAATATTTTCCTTATATCCTTATTCTATAAGCTTTTTTCTATTTTTTAAAATTTTATTTTATTTTTAACTGTTTAAACTTTTTTCTTAAAAACAAAGACACAAGGCCAGGCGCAGTGGCTCACGTCTGTAATCCCAGCACTTAACGAGGCCAAGGCAGGTAGATCACAAGATCAAGACCATCCTGGCCAACATGGTGAAACCCCGTCTCTACTAAAAATACAAAAATCAGCTGGGCGTGGTGGCACACACCTGTAGTCCCAGCTACTCGCAAGGCTGAAGCAGGAGAATCACTTGAGCCCAGGAGGCAGAGGTTGTAGAGAGCCAAGATCATGCCACTGAACTCCAGCCTGGCAACAGAGCAAAAGTCTATCTCAAAAAAAACAAAAACAAAAACAAAAAACAAAGAAACAAACATACACATTAGCCTAGGCCTGCACAGCATCAGGACCATCAGTATTACTGTTTTCTACCTTCCACAACTTGTCCCACTGGAAGGTCTTCACGACAATAACATGTGTGGAGTTGTCATCTCCTGTGATAATGATGCCTTCTTCTGGAATTCCTCAAGAAGGACTTGCTTTATAGTTAACTTTTTAAAATATATAAGTAGAAGGAGTACATTCTAAAATAATGATAAAAGGTACACTATAGGAAATACACAAACCAGTAAGAGATCCAATTATTATCAAGTGTTATGTAAGCTATGTAATTATATATGCTATAATTTTATACAACTGGCAGTGCAGTGAGTTTGCACCAGCATCATCACAAATGTGAGTAATGTGTTGCACTAGCATGTTAGGACACCTATCACACCACTAGGCTATATAAATTTTTCATCTGTGTTATAATCATATGGAACCACCACTGCACACAAAATCTATCATTGACCAAAATGTCGTTATGCCACGCATGACTCTACAACCTCCCTTCCACTGCAACTACCATGGTTCAGGTGGCATTACATTTCATCTGAATTATTGCCACAGCTTCCTCAATACTGTTCCTGTGCACACCCCACCCCATCCAAACCCCAATTGCACAACGCAGCAAGAGAACTTTTAAAACTGTGTAATTCCCATCTTTGAATTCTTGTAATAATTTCTCACTGTTCTTAAGATAAAACCCACACTTAATTATTTCATGTTGTACAAGACCATTCCTGCCTTTGTATGGTGGAGTTCCACCACTGCACACTACACTTCAATTACTTTGGCCTACTTGTAGTTCCTGCCTCACAGCCTTTGAACATGCTGTTATCTCCACCTAGAACACCTCCACAAGATGGGCTTCCAGTCAATATTCAGGCCTCCACTCCTATGTTTTCTCTTCAAATAAGCCTTCTCTGAGCATCATCTTTGATTTAGTACATCCTGTGCTGCTATAACAGAATTGAAGGCTAGGAAGTTCAATCTCAAGGGGTTAGCATCCAGTGAAGGCCGTCTTGCTGCATCATCCCATGGTAGAAGGCAAAAGGGCAAAGAAGGGGTGAGCTTATCTTTTTATATAAGGGACCCATTCCTGTGATAATAGCATTAATCCATTCAGGAAGGAAGAGCCTTTGTGACTGAACCACTTCTTAAAGGTCACACCTCAGAACATGTTGCATTCAGGATTGTTTCCAACACATGAAATTTGGGGGACACATTCAAACCACTACACTCTTATCTATACAATCTTACTTGCTGAATGTCTTTCTGCCCTACCAGAAATCAAAGCTCCATAAAGGAAGGTCCCTTGGTTGTATTTTTCATTATTGTATTCCCGTGAGCCAGCACAATGCCCAGCACATAGTAGCCACTCAATATACATATCTGTTTCATGAACAACAAAAAATGAATGCAGAGAAAGAAGGTGGCCAACCACATTTGATCATAACATACTTCTTAAATCTAGATTATTTGCAGTGTGAAACTGACTATATTAACTTCTTTAAAACTCACTTTTCCCCCAAATATAAAAAATAACAACCCTATAAACTAGAGATTTCATCAAAAGAAAATTAATTTTTAAAAGTAAGTAATCTCATAAAAAATAGAGCTAAGATTTTTTCATGAGAAAGTATACTTCCTTTAATCATACCATTTCTTCTTTAGATTTGCTTTAGGAGGAGAGAAAAACACTGAGCCCTACTGGCCTTGGTAAAAAAAATTCTTAAATATATAAAGAGAACTAGCTAACCTTAAGAGAAGGTTCAGAGAGGGTCCCAATTTTTTTATTCTGTGCTATAAGAAAAGGAAACTTAAATCCAAAGTCAATGCAATAATATAAAAACAAAAATACTCAAAAAATTATTTCATGTTTGTACAATGATAAAATACTTGACTTTTTTCTTCTTCAAATTGTATATATAGCCATCTTCCATGTAAAATTAAGCCCTCATTATTTTCAAAGCTAGCTAAATCCTCCTCAGCAGTACATTCAATCTGATTTCTAAGGGTATCGTCGTAGGAAATACAGCTTAAATATAGGCTCTTATAGATGTTTCCCAACAGCTTTTGAAAGTATAATTTCCACATCCTTTATAGATGAGTTGTTCATTAATTTGTACTAGCAACTAAGACACTGGTAGGAATAATAAGGTAATAGAGGCACATCTGAGCAATACAGTATCAAGATGGCATGTCCTTAATTATTCCCTCCCAAACAGGTCGTATGCACCAAAATAGAACTGCAGGCATCACTGTCCTAAATTATCTTTTTAATGTCCAGATCATGTAACGTTCAATTTTCCAAAATTCTGTATGAATTACTATTTAAACCATTTGACGAAAAGTCAGTCTCATATACAATGAGAGCAATATGTGAGCATAACCTGAGACGGTGGCATGACTCATTAAAAGCATTTCAGAATCTTGTCAAATGATCTAAAGATGTAAACTGTAAGATCAAACAATCTAACTTTCAAATGTCACAGGTTACTTCAGTATAAAAGACATATGGAACAAGGAAAAATATGGATTTAACTTGTAAAAGAACAAAACGTCAGTCATAAAGATAAAAACTGGAAAAATGACTAAGAGCAAGAATTATGTATTGACACTACATTTGGAAGAAAAGAATCTTTTAGTACAAGAGGTAAAATCTAGCACCTAGAAATGCCCAACAATGGCTTTTAAAATTATTTCTGGAAACTACATTCTTACCATAAGATAACCACAGCAGTCCGTGTGTCTATTTCACATCTTGATTATGTGCTACTCCTATGGTAGTAGAATCAAACTACACTATAATAAGAGTCTCATGACCTAAAGTAAGTTGTTTTTATAAAGCTAAATATATATTATATAGACATCCTGTTCATTATAAGAATTTGATCAGCATTCAGAGAACAAATTATGAAAGCACTCTGGCAAAGGCATAGCCACATCAATTGCACTAAAGACACAGCTGAAATTTGTCTTCTATTTATAAACCTAATGAGCTTTTCTCTTTGGTACAAAGCAGGCCAGCATTAAGCAGCTAATGACCGATTATATTAATACATATTTACAAAAGCCAAATCACTGAATCAAAATAAAATCAAACATTTACTAAGCACATACTATGCACAAAGCATTGTCCCAGGCATTTAGTGAGCCACAGGAACCATGTGGCATTGTTACTGCCTAACTAGGTTAAAATGTCCAAAATCAAACTCCTGCTCTTCTCCAAGCCAACTCCTCCTGCAGGCCTTCTTCAGCTTAGTAAATTCCAATTCCATTCTGTCGTTTGCTCTGGCAAAGACTTGCCGCTGGTGAGTGCATATGAGAGTACTGTCTCTCCAATCGTGCTCCCTCCCCCAACGCCAACCATCTAATTTATTAGAGCAATCCTATCAGCTTTACCTTCCAAATATATCTAGAAACCAACCACCTCTAACATTCCTGCTGTGTTGTCTGTTTCTGCTCTTGCCTCTTTAAAATCACTTCTATGCTCAAAACCCTCTGTGCTGGATCTCACTCCAAGTCAAAAAACCAAACCTCGTTCTTACAAGGCTTCGTAAGGTCCCAAGTGATCTGGTTCCTGCTACCTCCTTGACCTCATCTTCCTCCCTCTGCTTAAGAAACCTCACTCATCTGGCCTCTCCCACTTGCCCATTCTTACTTCAACGACACTGGCCACTGTTTCTCTAATATGCCAAACATGTTCCTACCTGAGTCTTTGTGCTTGAGGGCCCTTCTGGAATATTCTTCCCCAGATATCCTCATAGCTCACTCCTTTGCCTCCTTCAAGCCTCTGTTCAAATATTCTTCTTATCAACTGAATGTTCCTTGACCACAACCTTTCATACTCTGTATATTACTTTTTTATTGTCTTTGCAGACCGAGGCAGGTGAAAAGAAAGCAAACTTAGGACAGAGAGAACAAGGAATTCTAGGGCTGTGGTCAAGACTATGAAAAAACTGTGACCACAAGTTAGGTTATGGGGCCTGAGCAACCAAGCAGAAAGAAGTCAGGAAGTGGGATTAATTAATTCCCTGGAGCTTACAAAAACAGGTTTGGTGGCTGTCTTGAGGCATTGGTGTGACTACAACACAAGTGGTGGGAAGGCAGACAAGGTAGAGATTTTCCAGGCTAGAACAAACTAAGAAACAAAAAGACTAAAGGGTGTGGCTGGTGCTTGTCAGTCTAGTCACAGAACATTGAGCACACAAATTTGTAAAATGGGTCATGGTTTAGAACACAGGAGGCATCAAAGATGATGTAGAGAGGAGGAATTTTTAAGAATCAGACACTTACTTGTAGCAATCATGGCTCAAGATAGCTCATCATCTGGAGTGGATTCAAATGAAGACGGGGGTGACAGCACTGTAATTTATTAGTTGGCCAAGGCACAAACCTTGAGAAGGATGGTTTGGCCCCCATGGGAGAAATGATCAGAGACAAGCTGATTTACACAGTGGGACACATCTCTCTCAAGACGGAATGGAAGAGAGAGGAGTCAGGTGGTATCAGATGGAGAAGGGCTTGTCCTTGTAGCCTCAAAGCCTGGCTGAAGTTCCACACAGAAGTGAGAGATGAGAAGTAGTATTAGATGGCAAAAGGCAAACACTAGTTTGCCCAGATTAAATCATTTGATCACATTTGAAGGTGTACAGACCTCAAAACCGCAAAGTACACAAGATTACGTAAAGACTTAGGATTACACGAAAATAAAAATAACCCTTTTTTCCCTAACTAGTTTTCCTTACATTTTTTAAGATATGGGATCTCACTATGATGTCCAGGCTAAACTCAAACTCCTGGGCTCAAGCAATTCTCCTGCCTCAGCCTCTGGAGTAGCTGGGACTAGAAGTGAGTACTACTGCATCCAGCTTTTTTTTACTTTTTTACTCTTAGAAGTTAAAAGGTTTGGTCTCATGCTTTTATTTCTCCCAATTTAAAGGTAGATTTGCTGGGAAAAATCCAAGAAAATGCAAAATAAATTTGTTTCTAAGAGGTGAAAGCACTTTCACATGCCAATTAACAATGTACCACAAGCCATGTCTTCTGAGGGATTACGTTTGCTGTGGTGTAAGGAAAGAGGATTTATACTATAATGCACATAAGACTACAATCAGAAATACACGATTTTTGCTTTAAAGTGAATTACCTGTGACCAGTCCCTAAAGATGTGCTTTACTCTTGCTGGTTTCTCCTTAACAGACATCTCCTTACAACTATAAACCACAGAGTCCCTTAACCTTCAGGCTTAGTTAGATAGGGCAACTGATTCTCTGAAGAGATTGCACCAGATTCTATCAATGGGCATTTTTTAAGATGGGCAGCCCTATAGAAACAGTTTCCATGAAGAAAGATTACTCATATTCAGAATGAGCATAACACTAGACTAGGAAAGGGAGCGAGGAATTATCAGTTAAAGAATTTCTTGCAATAGTCTCCCTGGAAATGTTCTGACACATTCTACCTGCTAATTGTCTTAGCCTGTTTTCTGTTGCTAGAACAGAATACCTGAGACTAGGTAGTTAACAAAGAAAAGAAGTTTATTTTGGTTCATGGTTCTGAAGACTGAGAAGTCCAAGATCAAGCAGCTACTTGGCTGCTGGTGAGGGCTCATGCTGCATCAAAACATGGCAGAAGGCATCTCAGGATGAGATGACTCATGAGAGAGAGCCAAATTGGCTTTTAAAACAGACCCACTTTCATGATAACTCACCCACTCCTGTGATAGCTCATTCATCCATTAACCCATTAATCTATTAATTAATGAATGGGTTATTCCATTCATAAAGGCAGAGTCCTCAAACCCAATCACTTCTTATAGGGCCCATCTCTTAATACCATTATATTGGGAATTATGTTTCAACATGAATTTTGGAGGGGAGAAACATTCAAACTATAGCACTGATGAAAGATGTTATCATGTCTTCTAATCTTTAGATGTATGCCTTTTACTTCAGCAGTCATCTCTTTTCTGGTGCTCCATACTTCTCATCTCATGAGATTTTGGACTCTATGTTGAGCTGCAATGGGTTGAGATTTGGGGACCTTAGAATGATATATTCGTTTCCTGTGGCTACTGTCACAAATCACTACAAACTGGGTGGCTTTAAACAGAAATATATTATCAGTCTGGAGGCCAGAAGTTTGAAATCAAAGTGTTGGCAGAGACACACTCCCTCTGGAGGCTTTGGGGAAGCACTTGTTCCTTGCTTCTCAATCATCTGGTGGCCACTGGCATTCCATAGCATTCTTTGATTTGTGGCCACATCACTCCTATCTCTGCCTTCACCTTCACATTGCCTTCTCTGCATATCAAATCTCCCTCTGCCCCTCTCTTGCAAGGATACATATGATTGCATTTAGGGCTTACCTGGATAATGCAGTATAAACTCCTCTTCTCAAGAGCCTTAATCACATGTTTTCCTTGAAAATGTTTACACTTAATAACCAAGATATCCAAATGCCAGCTCTTGAAATATTTTCAGTGATTTTGCTTCTACCTTGGATTTTCTGGGGACCATAATTCAAGAGCAGTGTATCTTCTTATAAAAGCTTAGATTTGCATTTATACAGTTCACTTGCAGCTTTTACACTAGCTTCTTTCCTGGAAAAGTCTTTCACACTTGATTAATAAGCCATCTCCTTCTTTTTACTGATTCATCTTCACATTCCTTCTTTACAGCAGAACAACCCAAACAAAACAACTCTTTTTAAACTAAGGGCATACCAGAGAGAGATGGGAAGAGAGAAAGAAACAGACTACAATTCACTCATGTTTTACTTAAGTTTTGGGACCTATGGCTAAGAATTTTAACTTTGGTTACATTCTATAAAGCATCCATCCTGAAAAATGTAGATTCTTCAGCAAAAACATGCAGATCATAAACAGAATCTGAGACAAATGAGTCCTAACGTCTGTCCTTGGCAGCCAAGTTTCTTCATTCACAGAAAACCACAGCAGCAAAATTTAATATGTATTCAGAACCACTCAAAGGCATTATTCATACACTAATTTGTAACTTTTATTCAAGTATTCCATAGTTGCATACATATAGTCAGATATAAAACCTTCAGTGGATTAGTAGAGCATTGAGCACAGAACAGGCTCTGAAAAAATATTTTCTGAATGAATCAATAAGTGGATTTTTAAGTGGGATTACTCTCTTAAAGTACTCTAGCTAGTATGAGTACTTTCTCTTAATTTATATCTTAATTCCTACCTGATGGTTACTATCCATTTTTAAGGAATATCAAAACAGCGTCAACAAGAATGACAGATCAATGCCTTGAGCTTGGAGTTACTACATCATTCCCAAATGAGTAGGGAGGTTTTGTTCTTTCTAAAACCATATTATATTGAACATATGCTATTAAAGCACCATGTATTCCTGACAGTGTAGGGAAAAAAGGAGCACATGATAAGGCAGAATATATGGAACAAAATATGCCAAAAGTGTGAACGAGTAGACAAGTACAAATAATATATGCTCAGATTAAATAAGAGCAAAAATTAGTTAAGACTTTTATAACCTTTATGACAGTCATAAGGTAATGTGACATTATTTACCAAAATGTATAATATACTTTAAGTCCTATAAATTCCATCTCTTTCTTACAGAAATATTAAAAATGAGTCAAGATCTGTGTTCAAAAATGCAGCCCTATTAATGTAACACAATTTCTAAAGCACCTAAATATCCTTCACTGTGGTTTGGATAAATAAATCTGATGCCTCCTCACAACAGAATACCATGTGGTAATTTCAAAGAATGTGGTATATCTGTACATACTAACATATCTGTGATGTAGAAATACATGTTATTTTCATTGAAAAATGTATTTATCATTCACATATATGTGGGCATATACATTTTAATATATCTGTACATGTATGTATAAGTATAAAACATCTGGAAACATATACATACAGAGGCTACAGGGGAATAGGGACACAGAATTGGAGAGGGTAAGGGAATTTCACTTGTTTATACATGATTTATATATAATAATTACATATCATTCTATGCTTTCAAAAAACTAAAGATTAGAGAGAAAAGAAGAAATGTTTCCTAAGAATTCTCAAGTCCAGAACTTACAAGTGTTTTAAAATACACGCAGCAATTGCTGACACAGGAGCCAAGTCCGGGCAGTCATGGAATTCACCTTCTCTTGCAGTCATATTTTCTAGAGATTTCTACTCCCCTCCCTCTTCAGGAGCCCATGTTGCTTGGGACCTGCCCCAAACTTCCTGGCAATGGCAGTTCTGGCAAGAGCAACAGGAAAGAAAAACAGAAGAAAACTGAGCTCTTTCGCCCATCTAAAGGCCTGATGCTTGAGTAAGTGACAAAATTTCCAGCAGACTGAGCATTATTCAGAAAGACGCACCCAACCAAGACTATCTTGGTCACCAAAATAAAACTTCCTTTTCCATCCAAGATATGAATAATAAAAAAAAGAGGCTAAAATACAGACTTAAAAATCCTCCGTTGGCCAGGCGCAGTGGCTCATGCCTGTAATCTTAGCACTTTGGGAGACCAAAGCGAGCAGATCACCTGAGGTCAGAGATCAGCCTGGCCAACATAGTGAAACCCCATCTCTACTAAAAATACAAAATTAGCCGAGCATGGTGGTGCATGCCTGTAGTCCCAACTACTTAGGAGGCTAAGGCCGGAGAATCGCTTGAGCCCCAGAGGTAGAGGTTGCAGTGAACCAATAGCATGACAGCACCCTAGCCTGGGCAACAGAGCGAGACTCTGTCTCAAAAAAAATAATAATAAAATCCTATCTCCCTTCTAATGTTGCAAGCTGTAAAAATAACACCAGGAGACAAATACAATCATAGGGATGGGGCTACCCAGGTCTGGAATATGTTCCTAGAAGTCTAGACGAGAAAGAGACATGGGCTTTCTCAGTATCTCCAGGGCCTTTCTTCCTCAGCCCATTAGCAGAATCAGTATAGAAATGTACATCCCACTATTTACCTGGCTTCATCCTACTGCCAAGGAAATGCCAAAGCTATGGAATGAGGTGTGGGCTACCGAAAGACCATTCAGAGCCTGTTCCCCAAATACTACTTGTATATCAATTTGCCACCTCTTCATACCAGTTATACTTTTATTTACTTAATACTGTTCTTTAAATTGGCTCACACTCTCCTTTTTTAAACTAAGTCTTGTTCTAAGCAATAATGTCTATGAAAACAAGTATTTGAAGGCATTTTTCCTTTTGAGACAGAATCTTACTCTGTTGACCAGGCTGAGGTGCAGCAAAGCAATCACAGCTCACTGCAGCAATGACCTCTCAGGGCCCAAATGATCCTCCCATCTCAGCCTCCTGAGTAACTGGGACCACAAGCATGTGCCACCAAGCCCGGCTTTTTTTTTTCTTTTCCGTAGAGGCGGGATATGTTACTTAGGCTACTCTTTAACTCCTGCACTTACTCAAGTGACGCTCCTGCCTCAGTCTCCCAAATTGCTTGGATTACAAGTGTAAGCCACCATACCTAGCCTTGATGACTATTAAAAACAAAAAACAAATGAACATTAAAACAAATATATAATTGAGAATTTTAAAAGTATTTGTCTGAGTCTCATGGTATATGAAAAAGTGACTGTGAACAGTGTTCTGAAAAACAAAATAACCTAACATTCTGGAAATATGTTCTGAGGTGCAAACAAAAGCACTGGAAATAAACTCTGGGAGTGCTACCTACACAAAAGCATGGTTCTGCCGCCCATGACTACATCATCTTTTGTCTATTGCTAAAAAAGCAGTTGGAGTAAATAAATGTAGAGAGATAATGAGAACAAAATCCTCTTGTGAATTTTCTCTATCACTTTTATTCAGTTTTCTTTAGATCAAATTGCTTTTGGCATTAGGGATGTCTTTTTGTTCTGACTCCAAGTATTTAAAAGACAGCTTCAGTTTGAGACGATGAAAAGTTCTACAGATGGATATTGATGACACTACAACCACATGAAAAATAATTAAAATGATAAGTTTTTGTGTGTTTTGCCAGAATTAAAAAATTAATAATAGAAGCCCACTATACTCAGCAAATGAGCTAAGGAGAATCAAGAGAAGTTGCCCACAGTGGGCTTGGGCAGGTTCAAGGGTGGCCTGGCACAGCCTATGCAAGCAGGTCAGCCTTTATCCCTTGACCATTTCTATCTGTTACTGTTCAGGGGGTTTAACTGTGGTGTGGAAGGAAAAATAGGGCGGTTCAAAAAAGAATGAAATCATAGCCAATTGGCTGGCTAATGTCAGTATTTTTTTGTTGCAAAGTTTGAAAAAGGAGAAAGTAGCATTCTGGGTCTCTTTCTAGCTGTAAAAGGCAGAATGAAAGGTGGGTTGTCTTTTTCTTTCTTTTGAATACATTTTTCTGAGACTACTGAGGTTGAAACTATTAGATAAAACTAGATGGTTAGATTATATCTGCATGCACACATATATCTCTTTTATGTTAGGTAATTTTTACATGGTAAAATTTTTACATTGTAGTAACCTTAGGAATTAAGAATTGGTACCATATTTAATTGACGCTGACCTGTGAGTTTCAGTTGGTATCAGCCAATCTGAGGGGAAAAAAAGAATCCACATATACAACAGGAAATTAAACAAATCAGTGTCCTTAGAAGCAATTCCACACAATTGTTAAGTATCTTCTTGGAAAATGTTCAAGGATACAGAAAAATGCATGTGATACTCTTTATCACTAATTTTAAACAAGCTTATATTCAGTAAACGTATGCCATAACCATAATTTTGTGATATCTATATCATAAATATATGCATAGAAAATAAGAATTTAGGTCTACATACAAAACTGATACAAATTATCTCTGGTGACTTAACAATTCTGCATACCTTCTCATAGCTAAAGATTTCTTACAATGAGCGGCTACTGTTTTTATAATCAATAAAAAGTTGTAAAGTGGAGGCCCTTCCAGAAAACACACACAGACACAGAAACACACACACACACACACACACACACACTCTCTCTCTCTCTCTCTCTCTCTCTTTCCATTTCCCCATTCCATTCTAACCAAAAAAACCACACACACAAACATTCATCCACTATTAAAAACAGCAACTGAGAGGAGGGACCCAGCGAGCTGACAGACTAAATTTAGCAGACAGATCTAAGTTACAGTTCCTTTCAAAAACAGTCCTTGAAATAGTCCTGGTCTTATGAAACTAAACTTCTTAGGACTGTCACTCTGGGCTTCATTAATGAGCTTCTAGTTTTATCAAATGGCCACAGGAAATATATATTATTAAAAATAGCACCACACTATGCTAGCTGATGCAATGTCTTGGCAAACAGCAACTTGTTTTCTGCATTTTCATGAAATGCCTCCCACATGTAAATCAAAACAACAAAGGTCAAAGTTTTTAAAGTCTTTAGAAGGAGGTTATTAACTTCAAGAGTCATAAACTCCACAATCAATTCTTAATAAGAAGAAAAAAATTTTTTAAAGGAAGAAACATACACTGAATTATTTAAATTGAAAGGACTTTATAAGATTATCAAATTCTCTCGGCAAAAATTTTGGGTTAGTGTATTGTACCTGTGTTACAGATGAGGACATGGAGGCTCAGAAAGTAAGTGATTTTAAATTTGATCTTTGTACTACATTTCTAATCATATCACATAGATGAATTATGCAGAAAGTATCATTAAACTGTTTACTTATCATTACTTAATGATAATTTAATGATTTATCATTAAATTGATGAATAGAGCCAAAAGATCAATTTCTTCTTTTCAAGTTTATAAAGATTTCTATTCTAATTATATTGTATCAGTATTTAAAAATATTACAGGATTTTCTTTTAAACTTGTGTTATTCTTTTTGGCTTAAAGTCTCAAAACAATTCATATATCTTTTCAAAATATCAATCTTTTAATAAAATAAAACAAAAAGATGGTTTTCTTCTTTTATCTTTTGAATTAAACAGTATAAGCATCACTTGTATAATTGTGCCAATCATATTCAAACAGGAAAGTTTGGGGAAACTGGGCAGAAGGAAAAGAGATAAACATTACCTTTATAATCTGGAGATCCAGCATGTAGAAATTATTTTTTTAATTACAACATTTAATAACTAGTTTCATTTTCCCTGATTAAAAAAAATTTGTGTACTTTCTCATGCATTGTTTTAAATTATCTTAATTCTCTACAAATAGTGCTCTATTTATACACACACATATATAATCTATATATCCTATATTATTAATAAAATATATGTATTGCTTTTTTTCAATAGGCATAAAGATGCAACTTTTTCAATATAAAATAAAGACTATGTAATAGAAATGGGCTTTGGCTCAGAAGGGCTACATTTAATAATATTTAACATGAGGTAGCTAAAAAGCATAGCAGTTAATGTGGTGCTACAGACTGAATATAGACCTTTTGGGGGTAATTACATCATGAGGGTAGAGCCATCATGACTGCAATCAGTGCCCTTATAAAGCAGACCCTAGAGTGCTTCCTCCCCACTTCTGCCTCATGAGAGTACAGTGAGAAGACAGCTGTCCAGGGAGAAGGAAAAAATCAGCTAGCATCTTGATCTTGGACTTCCTAGCCTCCAGAACTCTGAGAAATAAATTTTAATTGTTTATACACCACCCAGTCTATGGAGTTTTGTCATAGAAGACTGAATGAACTAAGATACATGGGCTTTGGAATTTCCAAGACTATTAAGATTTTTAATTCCTTCATTCACTAATGATTACCATTTGTATGATCTTGAGTAACTTATCTAACATTTGAGCCTTTTGTTTCCTCGTCCTAAAATGAAAATAAATAATATCAACCTCAGAGAGATTTTCTAAACTTTTTTTAGCTTGCTTGCTTTCCCTCTCTCCCTTCCTCCCTCCTCACTTCCTTCCTTCTTTCCTTCCTTCTTTTTCTCTTTCTCTCTCTCTTCTTCTTTCCTTCCTTCCCCTCTTTCTCTCTCTCTCCTTTCTTTTCTCTATCAACAGGGTCTCACTCTGTCACCCAGGCTGGAATGCAGTGGTGCAATCATAGCTCACCAGAGTCTCCCACCTCAGCCTCTGAAGTGTCTGGGACTACAGTTTCGTGCCACCATACCAGGCTATTTTTATTTTTTTTGTAGAGAAGAGTTCTCACTATGTTGCCCAGGCTGGTCTCAAACTTCCAGTTTCAAGCAATCCTTTTGCCTCCCAAAGTGCTGTTATTACTATTGTGAGCCACCATGCTCAGCCTACTTTCTATTTTGAAATAATTTTAGGTTTAAAGAGAAGCTCCAATAATACAATAAACTGATACCCTTAGTATTAACAATAATAATATTATAGAAGCTCCAATAACACAATAAACAATACCCTTCACCCAGACTCCTTTATATTATCTCCTTAGATGACGATAGTACAATTATCAAAACCAAGGAATTAACATGGTTAGAATTCTGTAAAATAAATGACATATCTTCCTTTAATTTTACAAATTTCCCCTCTAAGATCCTTTTCTCTGTCCCCACAATTATTTAGTTTTGTGTCCCCTTAGTCTTTGCTAATATGTAGCAGTTTCTCAATCTTTTTTCACTTTTCATGACCTTGACAGTTGAAGAGTGCTAGTTTTTTACAAAAATATCTCCAGTTTGGGTTTCTCTGATGTTTTCTCTTGATTAAATTGAGGTTATGCATTTTTGGCAAGAATGACCCAGAAGTGATATTGTATCCCATTCTGATCATATCAAAGAGTACATGCTGTCCATCCATGACATTACTGATAACACTAACTTTGATCCCTTGTTTAAGTTGGTGACCTCAGAGAGTTGGTTTTGTAAGCATGGTTCCAGAACACAGTAGGTCTTCAATAAATGGCAGCTATTATTATGGTAAAGTTCAGACTAAGAACAAGTTTTGAATCAGGTAGACTTGGGTTCCAGTTCTCATTCTGCCAGTTCCTGCCATGTAATCAAGGGCAAGTTTTTTTTTAACTTCCCTAGTCCTCTTTCCTTCAGCATACCATAAAAACAAAGCCACCTGAAAAGTTATGAAGTTTTAATCAAGTTATTATAAATATTAAATTAAATAATATATGTAAAAGTACTCAGTGCCTATGTGTTATAAGTGTTCCATGAAATCAGTCACTGTTCTTTTAAGCAAGTTGTCATGTTTCTGCAAAATAGTCACTATGAAATAAGATAAAGGAACCTGAGATCTAATAAGAAAGGTGATTTGGGGGCATGCTGGGAGTAGAAGAGAAGATGTCAGATGAGCGGGGAAAGCATGGCAGAGCCTCGGCTGTGTGGTGGCCAAAAGCACATCTCTCTTGTTTCATTTTATCTTTCCCTTGGATAAACAGGTTTTGCAATTCGAGCTTGAGAACACAAAAGGCATTCATGCTTGATTTCCAGCACATTAACCAGATGATGCAAGAGCCAAATCCCTGCTATATGCTGTGAAGGGTTCTGTCTCACTTGTTCTCTCCTTTAAAACCACTATCCTCTGCTTGCTGGACCCTCTGGCAGGGATTTTTAGGCTATGACATAGGACATCAAACATTTTTATTCTGCAGCTATCTTTGCTGTTATAATTGAGTTTAGATTATCAGATGGCAATTCTGGGATATCTAACACATGGTAGTTATAATATGTTATGAAATAATCCCACCTTTTAAAATAGAAATCTAACACTGAAGAAACTAGAAAATAAATGTGAAACTAGCCCTAGAGGGGTCTTGAGAGGCAGGTCAAATTATAAACACTTCTCCATCAGTCTGCATGAAGAATTATACAACTAATTATTGCATCATAGCCTTTTTGGATTTAACCTCAGCTTTGGAAACACATGCCACTATTTATAAACATAAGAGTATAGTAACATTTACTGCACTGCAGGAAGGAATGTACTACTTCATATAGCTTAGATAGTAATTTACAAAAGCATTACATCATCTTTATGGATTGAAGTAATTAGAAAATCAGTATGTGATACCATAGCCTTTTCTACAGGATACTGTCATTACTAGCTAAGCTCTTCAGCATCCACACCTTAAAGACTAGAAAGTTAAAGAGCTTCCTATGTTCTCTCAGTGCCAAAGTGGGAACCTGTATGCTGCTAAAATAAAACGCATGTGTAATTCTCTGAACAAACCAATGTAACAAATGGAGTTTGATGCTCTGGCTTCCAGGCTAGGAAGAGGACCATAGGCTCAGGTGACTTCTAAGTTACTATGAAGATTACTGAATTATCTGAGGCCTAAATTGCCTAGCAGGTTAAGCAGAGAACTGAACAGGCGCCAAGAGTCCCAAGTCTCTTTTCAGCACACCCCTGCCCACCTGTGAGACAGAGGGGAGGAACCATCAATTCCCCACTGTCCTGCTCTGCCTAGCAAGGAGGGTGATAATAGCTAACACAAACTGAAAGCCTACTATGACCTCAGCTTTTTAAAAGTATAAGCTCACTAAATTCAAAGCAATTCTGTAAAAAGGGATAAGAATACCTATTGAGAGGTGAAGAACCTAGGTACTCAGGGTTCCTGGTACCCAAGATCAAGTACCCTACACATGGTCACATGCTGAGTGTAGGAGTCCCAACAATAGGCTCCAAAGCCTGTGTGTTCCCCCACTGAGTGGTACACCTCCAACTGGGTATACCATCACTCCCTTCAAATCTTGAGATGATGCTGATAGAAGATTCTGGAATGTGTTTTCAGTTCCTTAAAATGAGGTGCCAAACCTGGGGGCAAATGCTGCCTAAAGGGGGAAATCCATGTAGTTTCACTTTCCTTAACCATTAAGGCAAAGTTATGAAAGCATTCCTTAGGGTTCATTCAGAGAGTTCCCCTGCTTCCTATCCCAGGTCAAAAAGCCCTCCACAAACACACACACTCACTTCCCCCAAGACCTCCACCATGGATTTCTAGAACAATCAAAGATCTGATTTATATGTGTTTGTGTGGATTTATTTACCTTACACTATCTCTTTCTTCGAAAAGGATTTTCCCCCATTATCAAAAAGGCAATATTCTCCCTGTAAAAAGAGTCAAGCAATACAGAAACATATAAAGTAAAATACATAGACAGACAGATAAACAGACACTGCAAGGCAAGCATACTCCATCTGATCTTTCAGAGATAACTAGTGCTAACAGGTATATATCCTTCAGGACAAATCTAATTGTCAAATGAAAAAAACAAGGCAGCAGATTCATATGTATTGTATACGTTAAAAGAAAATCCTTAGCCAAATTAAATTTAACAGAGTTTAATTGAGCAAAGAATAATTCATGAGTCAAGCAGCCTCCCAAGCCATAGTAGGCTCAGAGAGGCTCTAGCACAGCCACAAGGTGGAAGAAGATTTATAGAAAGAAAAAGGAAAGCAAAGTACAGAAAATGGAAGCGAGGCACAGAAATAGCTGGAGTGGTTACAGCTTGGCGTTTGCCTTATTTGAAAATGGTTTGAACATTTGGCCCCCTTTGATTGGTCAAAAACTGGTGATTGGCACAAGAGTGGGTTACAGTCTGTTTACACCTTCATTTAGGTATAGTTTACTATAAACAGAGAAACCTTTACACTGAACTTAAAACATATAGAAAGGCAGCTTTAGACTAAACTTGATTTAACATATGCTACCATTTGTGTAAGAGAGGGAGGGAAGGAGATATATACATATTTGTTAATACAAACATACAATATCACTTGAAGGCTTTGAAAGCAACATCCACTACCTCCAGAAGTAGACCTGGGTACCAAAGGAGGGAGATACACTTGATACTATATAAGTTTTCATACCATTTGAATTTTGAACCATGTGAATTTATTATATATTCAAAATATTAACAATTTAAGTTAAATATTTAAACAAGGAAAATGTACTTGTTGAAAGCCCAGAAAGAGGCTGGGTATAGTGGCTCATGCCTGTAATCCCAGCACTTTGGGAAGCTGAAGCGGGAAGATCACTAGAGGCCAAAAGTTCAAGACCAGCCCAGTAAATATTGCAAAACTCTGTCTCTACTAAAGTGCCTGTAATCCCAGGTACTCGGGAGGTGGAGACCGCAATGAGCCAAGTTTGCGCCACTACACTGCAGCCTGGGTGACAGAGCGAGGCTGTCTCAAAAAGAAACAAAAAACAAAAACAGAAGTCCAAAAGAGTGCCTAACATATAACGGGCGCTTGATGCATAACGTAAATGAAAAAAAAGGGCCTATATATTTTAACATAATTGGAATTACACTACTTAGATGGCACATGCTGTTTTAAATAACCTACTATATAAAACAACAATAAAACAAAACACTTGATTGCTAAGATAAAAAGGCATCCATGATCAGTTCTTAGGAATGACATAAACTAAAAGCGAAAGAAGATTTTAGATGTCATCTAGCAACTGGCAAACAAGTCTAAAGCACTGATGTACAATATAAGGACTATAGGTAATAAAATCACATTCTATATGGGATTCTTATTAAATGAGTAAATTTTTAGCTTCTTTTGCCACAAAAACAAAAATTGGGTAACATATGAGATGATGGATATATTGTTTCACTATAGTAACTGTTTTACTATCTATATGTATCCTATAACATCAAGTCATATACCTTAAATATACACAAGAAAATTTACTTTTTAAAAAAATCAACTGTCATTCTGAATACTTTCTCCCAAGAATACTATGAGTAGAGGTCAAATACAGCCACCTGAATGTCTAGGTGCATCATCCCAAGGGGTTCTAATAAAAGGCACAAATTTTTATGTTTACAGTTTACCTTAAAACTACATGTAAATTTTGTGCTTTGTTCTAATAATATAGTCATGGCCATACTAATAATATAAACCAACTTTTGCCTAAATCTTTTAAAAATATGTGCTATATTTAGTATGTTATCTCATACTTCTTGGCTTACTACCTTGTATCTGGGGAAATTCAAGCTCCTGATGTGAAAGTCACAGATTCTAGTTAAATCCTCAAACTATACACAAACTGGGAACATCAAAGCCAAGTGTTTTACTTGAGGTCACAAAGCACACATTGGCAAGGCTGAGACCAGCCCATGAGAGCAACTTCCCAACGAAAGCAAAAATATTCCATTTTGCTATTTTCTCCCCTTCCTGACCATCCTCACGTGCACACAGCCACTAAAATAAAGGTCTCCGATTTTTTATCAGGCTCTAGGAGCCCAGGCCCATTTATGGAAAGGCTCTTTGGTAGCCCCCTGACCATAACTAGCTAATTCAGCCTAGCTATGATCACAAAACATACAATCTTCAACAAGCCCCAAATCTCATTAGACTTTCTATGAAGCTTTGTTTTTACCAAAAAAAAAAAAAAAAAAAAAAAAAAAAAAAAACACCTTTCCTAAGCACATTAGGAATCATTTTGACTGTATTATTTACAAATTAATGTACTAATTGCAGATCTATATTTTATTTATTAAAATCAGAACTTTGGTTTCACAACATTTGTATAACCAATGATTTTGACTACTTTATTTGTTTGAAAATAGCCCTGCCTATTGTGGAAAATGTTTTGTAATACCCATTACTTCTGATTTTAGATGGATTTCCTTTACTTTTTTCAAAGCAACTTCATATTTGAAATTATATTAACCTATTTTATATAATAATCTATTGAATAATAAATGATGGTTAAAATATATGCATTGAAATTATATTCAATTCCTAAACTATTTAGTACTATAAATACATGTAATGTCACTAAAGCAAATGCATAAATCATATTTTATAAAATACATCTGCAGCAGGCAAGACCTTTGAGCAGGAAATCAATTTTAGCTGATGTTTCTCTTTGGGAGAAACAAAGTACACAAATGTTTAGATTGCTGTTATAATAATTTGTTTTCTTTTATGCTTTACTGAATAAACCATAAACCTTGAAGCATCATTCTATACCCTAGAGGAATTTAAGTCAATAGAATGTTCATGTTAGCCAGGTGTGGCAGCACACACCTGGAGTCTGTAGTCCTAGCTCTGTGGAAAGCTGGGGCAGGAAGATGGCTTTAACCTAGGAGTTGGAGGCTGCAGTAAGCTGTGATCATGCCACTGCACTCCAGCCTGGGTAACAGAAAAAGATTCTGTCTCTTAAAAAACAATTTTTTAAATATTTAAATTTTAGAATGTTCATGTCTAGATACTTTAAACATCTTTTTTGGAATTACTCCCTTTGAAAGAAATTGGGCAATAAAGTGCTCGAATCAAAATTTCTATGAGGATAGAGAAATCTAAGAACAATTTCTTTACTGCACCAAATGTCTCGAGTCTCCAGGAAAAATTCCAGACACTTTAGGCTCAAATAAATTCCACTCTGTCACAAAAGTCACAAGCATACCCAAATAAAAATCCCTGGCAATGGTCACAGCCTCGGTCTCAGGTAGCAGTGGACAGGTAGAAACCAAACTTATGGGGGAGAGATGGTAATATCAGGAATCAAACAGCTCCAAGAGGGGCTATGCATGCTGCTCTGGCCTTGTCCTGGAATAGGATGCCAGGAAGCATGTGGTTCGCCTGAGCATCTCCAAGACCTGGTTAAAGGTATTGAGAATTTCCCAAACATAAGACAAAACTTTGAAGAAACAAGTATAAAGAATGAGGCACATTTCAATTTCAAAACCATTCCAAAGCAACTCAAAACACATTTAAAAGAGAAAGAACTTCTCGTCTAGGAGACCACAGAGCTAAACTCAAGTCAATAACTAATCCCCTCTTATCTTCTACTTTTCTCTAACTTAACTGGGAGGAATTTAATACTTTTCCCTACTCGCAATGCTGTCGTGGGACTTGAACATGATAACTTACATGAAAACCTTTAAAAACTGAATTTTTTTCAAAAGAACACACACATGCAGCCAATAAGCATATGCAAAAATGCTCATCATCACTAATCATTAGAGAAATGCAAACCAAAGCTACAATGATACCATCTCATACTAGTCAGAATGGCTGTTATTAAAAAGCCAAAAGTAACAGATGCTGACAAGGTTGTGGAGAACAGAGAACACTTACATACTGCTGGTGGGAATGTAAATTAGGTCAGGTATTGTGGAAAGCAGTTTGGTGATTTCTCAAAGAACTTAAAACAGAATTACCATTAGATTCAGTAATCCCATTATTTGGTATATACCCCCAAAAATATAAATTGTTCTACCATAAAGACACATGCACGTGTAGTTCATTGTGGGCTATTCACAACGGCAAAGATGTGAAATCAACCTAAATGCCCATCAATGATAGATTGGATAAGGAAAATATGGTATATATATGCCATGGAACATTACACAATCATTAAAATAAAAAGAATGAGATCATGTCCTTTGCAGCAACATGGATGCAGCTAGAGGCCATTAGCCTAAGTGAAGTAATACAGGAGCGGAAAACCAAATATTTCATGCTCTCATTTGTAAGTGGAAGCTAAACACTGAGTACACATGGACAGAAAGAAGGGAACAACAGACACCAGGGCCTACTTGAGAGTGGAAGATGGGAGGAAGGTGAGGCTTGAAAAACTGCCTATCGAATACTATACTTATTACCTGCTTAATGAAATGGTCTGTATGCCAAATCTTCGTGATGTGTAATTTACCTATATAACAAACCTGCACATGTACTCCTGAACCTAAAATAAAAGTTTAAAAAAACTGAAACCTTGCACAAATAAATTATTACTATACTCAAAAGATGACAAGCTTATAAATGATTAACTGGTAATATCAACACTTTTCTGTGTAGGTAATTAGAAAAACAAAATAGAATCCAGCCGTATCCATTTAGAGAGTCTTAATCAAAGCCATGGTTTCTTCGTGAGTTTAATAAATAATAAACATCATCATGACTTAGATTTGAGTCAATTTCTTCTAAACACCTCATCCAAGAGCGCAGTCTTTCACCTAACTGTACAAGGTAGGGAGGTAGCAGTCCTACCTCTGGGTTCTACTGGTGGCTGGGTTCTATTGAGCCATGAACTGCATACCAGCAGAGCTATCTTCCTCAGGATCCATGAAGACCAGTGCAAGAAGCGCCACGCAAAGCACAACACTACCAGAAAGTGTATCTTTAACATCACCAGGGCACAGTCCAAGTGTTATTTCAGAAACAAGAGAAAGAAAAGTCAACAGACGAAAGGTAAATAATTGAAAAACGAACACGAGAACAAAGTATGGGAGTGAAATGGTATGAGGTCTGGGATTTGTCTTAAAATACTGCCCCTATTTCCCCGGAACTGAGCAGGGGAAAGGGAGAGAGAGAACGAGAATCCAGAAAGTTTACTGTTAATGCTGGGTGGCAGGGATATGGAGTTCATTCTACTATTCACTCTACATTCTGTGTTTTTTAAAACTGCCATAATAAATTGTCTTTAAGCTGACATTTAATATGGTATGAACTCAATTTGGTTAAAAAACAATACAAACAAAGCACCCAGAAAAATTTTTTTAAATGAACCAAAAAATTTATGTTGGGTTGTGGGACAAAATCAAAGAGTAAGTAAACTGACTTCACACAACTGCTGAGCAGAAGAGCCACTATTCACAGAAAGCAGCTCTTCCCACCAAGTCTCACCAACATTTACCGGGGGTACCACCTTATTAATACCCTACCCATGCATACAGCATTCCTTGAACAAAATAGAACATAATCCTGAAAGGACACCCAAATATCACCCACTTAACACTCTCTATGGGCTTTTATCCACTAGCCCTTTCCTCAAAGAAAGAAAGAAAAATATGTCCAATTTCTCACACTAAAGAAACTGGGTCAGTAGGAGAAAGGAAAAGAAAGGCAAAAAGATCCCATTTTGACATACAAGAATAACTCACATTAGACTGATGATAAAAACCAAAGAAGCCCAAATCACTGCTTGTTACTTAATAGTAAGCTTTACTTTGTATCTTCTTACCTCTCCTTATTTCCTTACTGGCTCCAGAGGCATACAAGACAGGAAGGAAATACATAAGGAACTCCACAATGGCAGATAAGGAGGCATGTCAGGCAATCAATGACACACTGTTCCTAGTAACTCCATTTCATAAAGGCACTGATCTGTCACCCACTGATTGCCAGGGCTGATTACAGGCACTGATTGTGGACCATTTCTGAAACCTGTCCCACAAAAATACAAAAGATTGTCTTGGCAAAATTTCTACATTATTAATAGTATGAATAACCAAGATTCAGGTGACAGCAGCTTTGACTGAGCAGGACAGCTTAAAAGATTTTGCAGATGAGCTGACAACGGTCCAAACCCCAACCAAGGGGATTCTTTGATCATACATGTCCTAGGGACACTGTGCTCAGTTTATCTTCCTAGGACAAGGTACTCATTACCCAAATGTTCAGACTCCTGACCTTTGCCACATGAATCATATATCCTATCTACATATAGATACCATAAAAGGAGTGGAAAAAACTACGATATAAGCCAATTCCCTAGGCTGAAGTGGAGAAATTACTTGTACCCTATTCTGACATCTTTCTGCCTTGAGTTTTAAGAGAAGTTTTCTTTTTTTGAAAACTAAGCTGTTCCTATCTTACAGGTAATACAACTCTTGTGATGTTTCCTGTTTTCCTTTGGCCACCAGGAATCCCAGAGTCAAATGTTATAGGCCAAATCTAGCAACTGAATTGAACCTAAAGATTCAGTGCTGATACCTGAAGAGTTTTACTATTTGTCTCATGTAACCTAAAATAAAGACTCCATCACAAGCTATGTGGATTCCTACTTCAGGAAAGATAAGAGTCAGAAGTGGTAATACAGGGAATGGCATAAATGATTTTCCTTTGACACTACTGATGCATTCTGAACCATATTTTATGACACCTGGCAAGGCAGAATTTGTCAAGCCTTGTTCAAGAGTCCCAGTTGGAGCACCCAGTTGGAAACTCCATTTGCCATTCAATTGCCCATAATTCTCAATAGTGTTAGTTTTTTCAATGTGTGGTTTTGAAATAGGTCTGCACAAATTCTGGTGCCAGGCACCAAGAAATGGAAATCAAAATAAATCCAAGGTTATATGAAATAAATATGTAATAGTAAAAACAAGTTTTTTTTTTTTTTTAATAACTGTGTTTGCCTTTTGTTTTAATTCATCTAACTTAATTTCATGGGCAGAAAAACAAATCAAGTTTGGCATCGACTTTCAGGCTGCTAGACCCTAATACTCTAAGTCGTTTTTTCCCCAGCTTTTTGCTATTCATTCAACACCAAATTGTTTAGCAACTAATAACTTGTCTGAATTCTTTCTGCCTACCTAAAAAGTAAAAATACAGAAGTTAATGACTATGATTGAGCTTTTTAAAGTAATGAACCAGATTAACAAATCACTATACTATCATGAACTAATCATATACAGAATAACATCAGAATCTTCACATACTCCTTTTTGCTTTTACATAACAGGAAGAGCTTGGCAGAAGATCTCTGGCAACACTTGAGCAAGCTCACATCTTAAGACCTTGTCCCTTTAACAAGAGCAACATCAAGTCCCTGGGGTGATAAATCCATTTCCCGCCTTCTCTGATCATACTGATGTGTGCGTGTGTGTGCATGTGTGTGTGTATGTGTGTGTGTCTGTGATTAGACCACTCCCCAAGGAAGAAAACACCTTCGTGGTCTGCTGTTTCGATTAGTACAGTGAATGTTTACAATCTAGGCACAACTCATAGTAAAAATCAAATCACACAAGTTGTTGGGATTTTGTAATAACTCCTTCAAGTCACTAAGGAGCAGTTGTAGCATCTGACTATAGTTAAACTTCTCTTGAACAATTCTACTTGATTCTCACACTCTATTAGTTACCCCTCATTCAGACATACTGATGCACGTGTGGATGATTAAGCAACCACTTGTTGTCATTAGTATCGGCCAACCTGAGCTTGGCAGCTCTGCTCCCATTAGTCAATGTGCAATGCTTACCAAGGCCCATCGTATCTGTCGCCAAAACTGCTTGTTTCCATTATTACATAATTTAATTAAATATTGAGTAATCAATGAAACTGGAGTCTGGAAAGAAAGTGCACTGTTATTTCTACAAAACTAAATTGAATGCTTTAGAATGACTTGATGAAGGTAAACAGCTTTACCAAAAGATTGCTGCAAAATTAGATGTGGTTGAGACAGCTTTAATATTCTCAAGAGGAAAACGTGACTTAAAATGTGGAAGGATTCACTATTGGGCTTCTTGGCAGTTTTGATGCTCTGGCATCACTTTAAAAAAATAAAGACTGGACATTGATGATTATGGCTTATGCAAGAAAGACAACAAATGGCCCAAATCAAAGGACCCATATTCAAAAGAAAATTCCTTGACACTACATAAAACATTGACAGATCCTAAACATTGCTATTTCTAAAGTTAATAAAATGTTTATGGTGAGCATGTATACTTCTGAAAAAATTATGTCCACCCTTAACTGATTCATCATTTAACTGTGGATCCCAATTCTACTGAAAGAGGAACTAAACCAAGCTCTAGACCTTCCTGGAGCACTTCCTCCCTTTCCGTGATGAAAAACTTTAACAAAAACGGAAGGGGGAAAGTTAGCCTTTGGTGAAGTCTTGCCCTCCTTCTAGTGGCCATCTCCTCAGGAGTCTGTGCTTCCTTGAGCCCTCAGGATGGGGCTCCCAGTTCCAACCCTGTAGAGGTCCAAGCTTAAATAGTACCTCTTCTCTCTTTCCTTCCCATGCATAGCCCCGATTATCTTAAGTCCAGGTATTCTCAGCTAGGAGTTGAGCAAAGCAAGGCAAAAGTCAACTCACATAGTAAGGCACATTTCTCTTCCCTAGGATGTCTGCATTTCAGAAGGTCTATGTTCTCACAGCTGTAAATGCCTCCAGTTCAAGGGTATACAAAAGAGAAGTGAAAAAATTCAGGACTGTGGAAGGGGAGATATTTTGGAACTAGAGAGAGGAAGGAACATGTTAGTCTTAAGAGGAATTAGTTACAAAGTAGAAAGAATTAGACTTAAATTCCCTCTTTTTTTATTTTTCTTTTTTAGGAAGTATTGACCTTTCCAAGCCAGTTTCCCTTTCTATAAAAATATGGATACCACAACCTGCCTCATAAGATTAAATGAGATAACGAGCTGTAGAGCACCTAGCATAGTCTAGGCACACAGCAGGTGCTCGCCAATCATGGCTGCTTTTAGGTAGTGTATCTTTTCACATCCATTCCCTCCCCACCCATAAGAGGCATTATTTTTCACATCTTCCCTCCCCCAATTTCTGTACCCAAAGATTCTTGTAAAAATAGCTGGGTCTCCTCCCCTCAATGTGTCCTAACAGTGGCAGCCTCAAGTGTTCTGTCAGAAAGAAAGCTGTGTGGTGCAGAAGCACTATTATTTGAAGATAAGCACTCTACCCTTCAGCACACTCTTAGGAACTCAGGAAGTATGGGGCACTCAAAATGTGAATATCCGTTGGTTGATCTGATTTGTACTACTGAATTTACTCAAAATTAATGTGCAGTAAGATCAAATGAAAAAAAAAATGCTTCTTCTCTTTACCTGAATACTCCCAACCCATTCTCTTCCAGTGAATCATCATCTAAGATCTCTGATGTGGTTGCTAGATTTAGAGATCCAATCTGTACATTCTTTTTAAATAGCAGATAATCACCCCCAAGGAGATGGTTAGCGGTACTCTTAGACAGAGGACTCATTCAGTGTTGGGCACTCTGCAAGATCAGGTAGGATAGATACATGGTCTCTGTGGGTATCTGTAAGTTGTCACTCCCCAATTCAAGGATTTAGAACCTCAAATCGTACACAGGCACAGTAAAGCAGATGAAGATGTTAAAGAGGACAGAAGAGACCAAGTATGGTTAACCTGGTCTTAGAAAGGAGACAAGCATGACACCAAACCAGAGGAGAAGGGGCACAGGGCAGACGAAGCTAGTTTACTTCAGCAACATCCTGACTACACACACAACTGAGCACAGCTCACTCTCTCACAATGAGAGAAAATGTCTATGTTTAAAAGTTCTGAAGAACAAAGTGTCTGGGTTTATTTAGATGTCCACATCTCTTTGCTTCTGTTCACATGAGTTATCTTTTCTGGATAAGCATCAGTTGCTATATATTGCTTTGGTTTTTCCTTTAGAAGACAAACAAAAGTTGAGGAAGCCACCTTTCCCACTTGCCAGTGATAATAAAATGCAACAGCTGTTACCTAAGCAACCATTTAGGTTTCAAAGGTATTGAAGATAAATTTGTTATTTCCTCTAAAGAAAACGTTTTCCTCTTCAGGTGTTAATTACCGATTGATAAAGAAGTCACCAAAATCAAGTAAGTTATGGGACCTATAAGGGCTGATGGTGACAGAATCTGCCTGAAATAGGTAGAGTGGTAACTGGGAACTCCGCCTCTAAACCATTTCACCTCTCTTCAGCATATGACTTGGGAATGCCTTCTACTTATAGATACATTTCAAAGGCTACACACAGAAACTTTTCCATCCCTGACTTTGTACTTTGGTGTGCTAAGATTTTAGAATATAGTTAACATCATTCTGTAAATTTTTTCTCTCAGTAATACAGAGAGGCAGACAAGCTTGGTGGTTATTTTTCCACTCTCCCTGAGCTTCTTAAAAATGGAGATAAAGCCGGGCGCGGTGGCTCAAGCCTGTAATCCCAGCACTTTGGGAGGCCGAGGCGGGTGGATCACAAGGTCAAGAGATCGAGACCATCCTGGTCAACATGGTGAAACCCCGTCTCTACTAAAACTACAAAAAATTAGCTGGGCATGGTGGTGCGTGCCTGTAATCCCACCTACTCAGGAGGCTGAGGCAGGAGAATTGCCTGAACCCAGGAGGCGGAGGTTGCGGTGAGCCGAGATCACGCCATTGCACTCCAGCCTGGGTAACAAGAGCAAAACTCCATCTCAAAAAAAAAAATAAATAAAATAAAATAAAATAAATAAAATAAAAATGGCGATAAAATAATATTTTATTTTTTTTTAATTATTTTAACAGTACAGAGTTATTTAATCCAAAAGAATTGCAGAACTTTTGTAAGCAATTTCAAGTTAACAATACCAAAAATAGGGTTGGGATGTCATAAGTGAGAACTTTTTAGTGTTACTTCTTATAGGGAGAGGTTCTAGTAAGTTTTTGCTATATTTTGGTAGTAAGTATTCTGTGAAATCAATGGATATTTAGTTCTCAATCAAACCAAGCAAAGAATCACAATTACTCTCAAGCTACCACATGAAGAAATTAACCAAACAAGCTTAACAGTTCTCTTGTAATATGGCAAGTATTACCAAAGAAGCCTCATAAACAGAGAAGCAGTTTGTCTGTGTGGAATGGAAGAAATATATATGCTATTATTATTATTCAAGACAGTACCAAACTCTAATATAATGGACAGTTAGAGCTAGTTGTTGTATACAAGCCAAATTATTCAAAAGAATAACAAAACAAATACTACTTATGGATATGAAGTTCTTTTTTTGTTTTTTTTTTTTTTTTTTTTTTTTTTTTGAGACGGAGTCTCACTCCATTACCCAGGCTGGAATAGTGGCATGATCTTGGCTCACTGCAACCTCCACCTCTTGGGTTCAAGCAATTCTCCTGCCTCAGTCTCCTGAGTAGCTCCTGCCTTAGTCTTCTGAGTACAGGTGTGAGCCACCATGCCCAGCTAATTTTTCTGTATTTTTAGTAGAGACGGGGTTTTATCATGTTGGCCAGGAAGGTCTCAGTCTCTTGACCTCATATCCGCCCGCCTCGGCCTCCCAAAGTGCTAAGATTACTGGCATGAGCCACCATGCCCGGCCTCAAATTCTTAAAAGTGAGATGTTACATGAAATGTCCAGGACAGAAAAATCTTAGAGACAGAAAGTAGATTAGTAGTTGCCTGGGGATGGGTGTGAAAGTAGAGATTAGAAGTAAAAAGATAAGAGAGGAATCTTATCTTTTAAGGAATGACAGAAATGTTCTAAAACTGGTTTACAGTACTGGGTGTAGAACTCAGTATATTTACTAAAAATCACAGAGTAACATAGAAAATATACCTCCATAAAGTTTTTCAAATGACAAGGTGATCATTTGGACTTAGTGTTTTAATTGGGACTGGGAGGTAACTACGGAAGGATGTGCTTAAACTCCAAGTTTTGAGAATGTTCATCTCCGTATTTTCCAATAATCTGAAGATTATAGTACTTTCATACAATAAAGTATATGCAACTATTGAAAATAATATAGAGTATGCAACTATTGAAAATAACATAGAAAAAATGTGACAGCAATCTAAATCTCCATCAATGAAAGTGGTGCACTGAAATTATAATACAGCCATCCTACAGAAGTGGTACAGTCCATATTAAGTAGTCAATTTCAAAATGTGTTAAATTATATACAATGACACACACAGAAATATTTCCAGGACATACTGAGTGAAAAACAGTGCCTAACAGAACAATGCACACAAGAGGACATATGAGAATGTATATGAATTATCTATATATGTACAATGTGAACAACTGCATGTATATTTGGGAAGATATATACCAGATTGTTCATTATGCTTAGCGCTTAGAAATAGAAAAGAGCTAAGCATATTTCTTGGAAGTAGAAAGTTCTCTTGGGGGAGAGAACTTTCCATCAAAGTTCAAGGAAGGCATCTGGGAGTATGTGCATAAGGTGCTAGAAATGGTTATCACTGGTTAGGTTTTACATGGTTGTTTATGTTATTTTTATATATATTCAGTATAACTGTCTATACTTTCTTATGGAGAGGAAGGTTAGTATGTTGTTGTCAAAAGATTCTGGAGCCAGATGGCCTAGATTTAAATCTTAGCTCTTCTGTTTACTTGCTGTGAGACCCTGAATAAATTACTCATCCACTCTGTGCTACAGTTTTTTGCCTTTGCAAATTGAGAATAACAATAGCTGGTGAAGATCAACAAAATATAAACACAAGACCTTTAGAAAAGAGCCTGGCATATATACATATACATACACATATACATATACTTTTTTTTTTAAGAGACAGGGTTCTTGCTCTGTCACCCAGGCTGCAATGCACTGGTATGATCCCTGCTCAGTTCAGCCTTGAACTCTTGGACTCAAGCGATCCTCCCACCTCAGCCTCCTGAGGAGCTGAGATTACAACTATATACCACTTTGCCCAGCCAATTAAATTTTTTTTTTTTTGTACAGACAGGGTCTTGCTATGTTGTCCAGGTTGCTCAATGTCTTGTTAGTAAGAAGAAAATATGAAAGCAGCTTTATTTTTGTGAGGAAAAAGATAAGAAGTACAAAACCACAAGTGCTGACTGTTCCTTTACTACCTGCTCAATATCAGTATGTGACCATAATATATCAGGCAATAATGAAAGTCTGGGCAGTTGTCAGATCCTGTCTTATGGCCAATACTGACGTAACCAATCTCCCAACAGATCACACCAAGGCCAGAGGGTTCCTGGGCAGGAAGCTCCCAAGTGCCTCTGCTCACCCAGATGACTGCAATGCCCCAAGATTGCGATAATTAGCGTGTGTGGCCAGACCAGTGGCAGAGACACAATGGTCTGATATAAACACTATGCCTAGTAATTGACCTCAGTGGGAACTTGTGGCCTCATCTTGAGACATACAACATAAACCAGGGTCAATTATCTGACATTTGAGCAGGCCATGGGAAAATCATTAATTGTCACATTCTAATAACATAGGCCAAATCTTTGCCTTGCTGAAAAACAGCAAATTCTAAACTAGCCCCAATTTCCGTACCTTATACTGTAAGCATTTTCTTAACCTTTGGTAGTCCTGAAAATATTTTCCTGCGGCCACCCTCTTAATCTGAACAATAATAGAAACTCTTTCTTTAAAAATAACACATTTGTTGAGTGATTACTACATGCCAAATTTATCTATTCTTTAAAAATTCTTAGATGGAGGTATTTTAATCTCCACTTGTGCAAAAAGAATACTTAATTTGAATAAGTGGAGATTAAAATACCTCCATCAAAGGCTTAGAGACAGCATGTTCCTTACTGGGGCCCCCCATTGAGTGGCAACCCTGGGAACCAAACATAGAAGCATCCAATTCCAAAGCCTCTGCTTTTCCACCCACAAAAGAAATCCCTCTAATTTGATTCTCAAGTAGTTTGCACTCTATTTCAACTGCAAAGTACTCCTCCAAAAGGTGTATATGCCACCAAAACTTTATACCAATCAACAAACCAGAAATACCACCAAAAGCTCCTGAAATTTTCTTAAAGGACGCATGTTTCACATTTGTCCAATTGACATTAGACTTCTATTTTTCATTTGCCTTCTTCAAGGCCAACTGATTTTCAACAAATTATCAAGGTCTCACCCACAGATCTATCCTCACTGAGGCTAAAAATGATAAGAAACTCCTGCTTTCAAACACTCATTTTTCAAAGTAGATTCTACTGTCATATTCATTTACGCTCCTGCACAAAATGTCAAAGACAAATTAACAAATGAATTTCTGTCAGCCTTAGTCACCTTGATTTTTAAAATGAAGCTAAAGATACAAAAGACGGACCAAAGGAGTACAAAATGTTGTACCCCATAAATTATTTGTGAGCTTTTTGTTGACATTGTAAACATCTTTGTTTTCTTAAAAACAAAAAACAAAACTCCATTTATCTTTCATTTCAATATTCTGCTTAGAAAAGAAAATTACCAAACTACCATAAATTTATCTAGTCAAAACTTGAATTAATGGCATCATCCATCAATTACTGCATCAGTCTGCATTGAAATGGATGCTTAATAAGCATCATGATCACTCAAAACAACAATGATTATTTCTCTAATGTTCTGACATCCAATTATTTTTGCATTGAATGTCACTGAACAGTAACGGAAGTCAAAGCCTACCATTAGCTTTCTCAAAAATTAATCTATTTTCCTATTGTGGGCTTTTATTTCAGTAAATTCAAATTAATGGAGTCAACTGCCTCCATAAAACTATGAAGAATAAACAAAACCATTAGACATCTCAGGCCAAATGGCAAGAAAAAGGGGCCATGATCCTACTGGAAATTAAGATTTATTGACATTTTCAGAGTATAACACTATATGCCAAGCCAAGAAAATATTGTACAATATTGCCCTTTATAGGATATCATTAAAAGGCTGTCCATATGTATGAATAAGTATATAAATATAGATTATTTGAATTGTCAGAAAATCTTTTAAAACCTTCTCTGGAGATGTTTAATTAAACAAAGAACTAGCCAATTATTTTTCTGGGATTTAGGTTGAGTCTTAGTTTACATAGTATGTAACAAGCCATTGTGTACTCAATTTTTGTTAACCAGAACCTTTTTTTTAATTTCAATAGCTTTGGAAGTACAAGTAGCTTTTGGTTAGACGGATGAACTGTATAGTGAAGTTTTGGATATTAGCATACCTGTCACCAGAGTAGTGTACACTCTACCCCATAGGTAGTTTTTCATCTATTACTCTCCTCCCTTCTGAGTCTCCAATGTCCATTATATCACTCTGTATGTCCCTGTGTACCCATAGCTTAGCTCCCACTTATAAGTGAGAATATGTAGTATTTGGCTTTCCATTCCTGAGTTACTTCACTTAGAATAATGGCCTCCAGTTCCATCCAAGTTGCTGCAAAAGACATTATGTTGTAACCAGAACCATTTAAAATGTTCAAGGAAGTCTGCTCTTTGAAGAAATTTAGAGAGAAATTCATTTTTTGTCTATTATTTTTAAATCCAATAGCATAATTTTAATAACACTACTCACAAAAGAATATACATGATTATTATTCACTGGCCAGTCTAGAGAGAAAATTATATGAATACAAAGAAAGAAGAGTTTCAACTAAATAAATAACACTTGGCACAAGTACACTGTTTGCATGTTCAATGTTCTATGAAGTTTACAAGTAAATAATATGCTATTATCTTAAATCCATCCCAGCTGTCATGAGCCTGAGTAGAGGCTATGAAGATAAAAAATAAAATATCCTAGATTCTAGGGGTACATTTGTCAGGCATGCACATATCTAATGACTAACGTGTTCCAAAGTGAATCTTAACTTGAGTTCTCTATTCCTGCTAATCCTCTCTTCAAAACCTCTTGTTCTTCTTTGTCTTCATTCATTCATTCAACACATGGTGTTTCATGAGCCAGGTGCTACTCTAAGTGCTCAGGATACAGAGGTAAGCATTACCTCCAACTCCTGGCTACCAGGAATGATCTCATCATGTGGCTAAATTCTGATGTTTATAGACAAGGTTGTTCATAAGCTCACCTGCTCTTAAGAGGTTCAATAAACTGATGAGGGTTTAGGCAAATACAGAGGGAAAGGACACCAACATCTAGTATGTCTTAAGAATAATTTTGCTGTAAGATGGTATAGGGTCCCACAGGTATGGGACATGGTAACATCATGGGGAATAACCTTTAGCCCCAAACTACCACTATGCAAGCCACAAAAACAGCAGAAAGTATGACCAAATTTCCTCAACCCCTACCCTTCTTTCATTTACTTTGTAAAAGAACATGTTTAATATTCCTTACACCAAAATACAAATGTTTTCAATGGAAATCAAAAGATAGATGATAATATGGGGGAAACAAGTATAATATATATGAAATAGGATGAATTTTCCTAATTTAAAATGAGCTTATACAAGTCAATATGTTAAAGACAAGAAAATAATAACGGCAAAAGGAAGAAAAGAGAAAGAGGGAGGAAGAGGAAGAAGAAAGCACATGAATGAACAGTTAACAGAAAGAAACTCACAATGGACCTATGAAAAGACCCTGGACCTCACTCAGAGGGAAAGATAAGCAAGTAAATTTTTAACTTACCAAATGGCAAAAATGTTAAAGCTCGGTGAATGAAAAGTGCTGATGGAAGTGTGAGAAAGATATAACCTTTTTTTTTTTTTTTTTAAAAAAAAAAAGAGGGCAGGCTCACATCTGTAAGCCCAGCGCTTTAAGAGTCTGAAGTGGGACAACTGCCTGAGGCCAAGAGTACATGACCAGCTTTAGAAACAAAGTGAGACCCCCAACTATATGGAAAATAGAAAAACTAGGTGGGCATGGTGGTGCATGCCTCTAGTCCTAGCTACTTGGGAGGACGGAGCATCGCTTGAGCCAGGGAGTTCAAGGTTACAATGAGCTATGATTGTGCCACTGCACTGAAATCTGGGTGACAGAGTAAGGCCCTGTCTCGAAAAAATAATCAGTGACTTTTCTGGAGTAGAATTTTGTGATATTTATCAAAATTTAAAATGAGTTTTCCACTAATGTATCAATCCCACTTACAGGAATTTGACCTACAGGTATGTCAGCAAGATATTTATACAAAAATATTTACAGAAAGCCAGAATGCAATAAATCTAATAGCTAAACACAATCGCCTCATTAGCAACTACTAAAACATCCAGAAATAGGGCAAAAATAAAATCAATTATTATATACCCATAAAATACAATCTTGCATCACTATTAAAGTGAATAAAGCAGATCTGTATGTGTCGACAGGAAAGTATTTCTAAAATATATTAGGTAAAGTACAAAGGAAAAGCTAAGGAATTATGCATATATATTAATCCCTTTATTAAAAAATGTAAAATGCCAAAAGCAAGATAGATGCAGATATGAGCCAAAACATATATTTTTTCCTGGAATGAATCACAAGAAACGTAGTAATAGGTAAAGTGAGGGGAGCCTTTTACATCTCTTTCTATACCATTTGATATCATTTGTATGCTAACCATGTGCATTTTTACTTATTTTCTATCTTAACCATATTTTCTCTCTTACACTCTGTTCCTCAACAAAAACTAATTTAAAAAATAAAACCAGAAAATTTAAAGCATTTGTAATAAACCTCAACATCTATACCTCCCAAAATATATTTAACAAATCAAAGGCTTTTCAGGAGAGTTCTGAGGAAGAAAAAATGCAACAAAATAAGA
>NW_016107412.1:5591225-5657601 GCF_001604975.1 Cebus imitator
ATCAACTCGGGTTCAAAGACAAGACTGAGTATTTCTCCCTTTCTAATGTTTTAAACAAATTAATAAATTATGCATTGCACGGTGTACAGAGCAAGAAGGTACAAAAAATTAGCAGTTTAAAGTTGTAGAATGTGGAAAACAACTGAGAGGAAAAATCTTTGAAAAGCTCTTTGGAAGAACCATCCCAATTCATGAAGAAGCAGTAAAGAAATAACCTCAAAAATGAAGAAAAAAAATCCTACCATGTACAAATAAAATATACCAGAATATATTATAAAATCTTTTGGCAAATATTTTTAATGCTTGAGATAAAATCCCAAATTGAATTATTTTACATGCAACTATAATTATAGGTTATACTACATATCTTCATAGGCATTAAAAGCCTGCAATGTCATTTAGCTGAATGTCTTTTCAAAAATGTGGCTCCAATTCCTTATTATTCATGTATTTATATAAGGTTTAAGAGACAAACAATAAAAGAAGAAAACTAAAACACTTAATCCTCAAAAGTCCCCTAGTGATGTCACTATGAATAACACAGGTAATAAAACCCCAAAATGTGAGTATTCTAAGGAAATGATGATGTACCACTGGAAGGAAAAACCCACCCAAATAAACAGATAGATAGATAGATAGATAGATAGATAGATAGATAGATAGATAGATAGATCATATGCAATTATCTAGTTTAAAAAAATAATAATAAAGGCTCTGAGAAGAAGAGTGGTCTTGTTTTTCTCCCTGTGTCAGTCATTAATTTACTGGCTCTCAGCTACAAATTCACCATTTACAGCCTGATTTGCAAAAGGGGATCTGAGCCCTTTAAGTATTTTACATTTGCTAGCTGACATGATGTTTGTTAATTTTTGTCTGTAGAAAATGCTAGAGACATGTTGTAGGAAGAAGTTTTACTTCCTGGTCTGATGTCATCACCCATCAGCCTCCTGTCACATGTGCAGCTTCTCCAAAGCCTGTCTCAAACAGTTTTGCAGTGGAGTGCCTCCAGTAGATATCTTTCCACAAATGACTTTCCCTGGCACCATAAAGGATGGATTTTTAGCAAGTTCTGGAAGGCAGGTTTTTAGTAAGTTTTACTGGTGTGACACTACAATAACTGCTCTGCCATGCAGTGAGTCAAGGCCATGTTCTCTCCAACAAGGTCTGGATCTCAGCTCTGAGATAGGGGTAAGAGGTCGGTCTCTTACTTGGGTCCTCTATCTCAGCCATTGGAAGAGTGGGTGCTCCCTATTTCTATAGAGTTCTGTTTACTTCTTATTGGCCAATGTATCACTGCTCTGATCCTTTGTTATAGCTGTAAGTATTATTATTATTATTATTTTCCTTAAGAGACAGGGTCTTCCTCTGTCACCCAGGCTGGAACGCAGTGGTATGATCCTAGCTCACTGCAGCCTTGCCCTCTTGGGCTCAAATGATACTCCCACCTTAGCCTCCCAAGCAGCTACGGTTATAGGCATGAATCACCACACCTAGCTTTTTTTTTTTTTTTTTTTTTTTGGTAGAGACAGGCCTTGCTATGTTGCCTAGCCTGGTCTTGAGCTGCAGGCCTCAAGTGATCCTCCTGCCTTGGCCTATCAAAGTAGTGCTGAGATTACAGGTATGAGTTACTTCACCTGGCCCTAATAAGTCTTAATATTAAACTTTCCTTATTTAAGCTATGTGGTTTCTGCTCCCAACATGAACTGATGATATACTCCCTTTACTCACTAGCATTTCTGCAATAGGCTCAATGGCAACATGTACAAGTAAAAAAGAAAGAATTTGGATTTTTCCAGTTCTGTCCCTAGCTTCATTGTTTAAATGATTTAACCTCTCTGGATTTGCTAAGTGATGTACCATAGAATGTGCCAATAAAAATTCAGGTGAAGAAGTGGTTAATTCTGCCTCCCTAACTCGAGAAAGGGAGAAGCCGCCAGACGCACTTCTCCCCTTCCTCTCTGTTAATATATTTGATCCCCGTTCTGATTTCAGACCCTATATAACCCTGGCCTCCAAATGGCCTCCTCCAATTGTTCCTTCAACCTGGGGTTGGTATGACTTCCTGCCATTGCCTATCTCTCCCACCGCCTGTGGAAGTAACTATACTACACTCCCCCGCTGTAAATAAGAGTGGCTTTTTGTTTTCCTGCTAGGCTCTGACTAAGAAGTTATAATAGAATGGGTGCATATACACATGCTGAAGATTCACTACATCTACTCTTGAAAACCATCATGCCCTGTTAGGATTCAAAGTTTAAACCTGAGGAAATCTAAAGTTAGATACTTTAGTTTGGCCTAAAAGAGCCAGAATTAAACCCTTAAAATATTTCAGTTTATACAGAACTTGCTTGAAAATGAATCCAGTGCTTTAATATCTATTTTCTTTAAAGCTGAACTTTTGGCTGAATCATTTTCCCTAAATTTTTATCTAAATATCAAAAAATTCATTTTAAAAAAGCTCGCTTATTTAGACAGTGTATAGCACAGTTCTGTCCAGTAGAACTTTCTGAGACGATGGAAGTGTTCTCTATGTGTTCTATACAATATGGTAGCCACTAGCCACATATGTAGCTATTGAACACTTGAAATGTGTTAGGTGCAACTAAGATTATTAATTTAAATATCTGCATGTGGCTAGTGCCTACTGTATTGGATATCAAAGGTGTGACATATGGTCCTCTCTAATCTGATGAAGAACTTCTGCTGGTGGTGTTCTTGTGTGCTTTGGTAGGGAACAAGTAGGTATAGAGAAAAGCAACATAGAAATACTAGCCTTTTTATTCATTCTATTCACAGTTTAAAAATATTCTAACAGTCAGGTGCAGTGGTGCATCCCTATAATCTGGGAGGCAAAGGCAAAAGGAATGATTGAGCCTAGAGACCAGCCTGGGCAATATAGTGAGATCTCATCTCTACAAAAAACATTTTTTTTTAACTTCACAGGGCATTGTGGTGCATGCCTGTAGTCCCAGCTACTAGGGTACATCTCAACTATCCCTGCTACTGGGTAGGGGGGCAGTTGAAGGAGGGGAATCACTTGAGCCTGGGAATTCATGGCTGCAGTAAGCCATGACTATACCACTGCACTCCAGCATGACTGACACAGTGAGACTCCATCTCAAAACAAAACAAAAAAAGATTATAACAACACCTAGCCTGCCTGACCTCCCTCCCGCTACTGGCTACAAACATGGATACATAACTTATTCAAATAACTTAGTTAACAAATTCTTAGGAAATAACATTCATTCACTTAATTCATACAGATTAGGGTCCAGACTCAGTAAGGAGAGACAATCGCTTTGGAAAGAGGCAATGTTAGAATTCTTGCTTTATTTTTCCTATTATTTTTATTTTATGGCACATATTTATGGGGTACATGTGATAATTTTTGCAGGCATAGACTGCAAAATGATCAAGTAATGATCAAGTCAAGGTATTTGAGATATCCACTATGTCCAGTATTAATTATGTCCATGTGCTGGGAACACTTCAAGTCCTCTCACCTCCCTATTTCAAAATATACAATACACTGTTGTTAACTATAGTCACTCTACTCTGCTATCAAACATGAAAACTTATTCTAACTGGATGTTTCTGTTTTTCCTATAACCTCTCTGGATATAATCCTATTCCCCAAGCTGTTCCAGTATAGTCCAAAAGGATTCCTCTAGCGTATTCCCAAGACCATATGGTTTTCATATAATATATCTCTATCTACCCTGGCACTACTGAAACTGTGACAGACATTCCCTTTGAAGTCAACCGGTGATGATTAGTTTCTCAGTTACAAACATTTAATTTCAAATCTCTGAACTTAACATGGGCATAATCAAAATAAATGACAACAGGTTCTCAATTCTCCTGAAAATTTTGCTCCTAAAAGTAAATGCTAAAGATTAGCAATAGATAATTTCAGGAAACACTTTCAGTATATCAATGGGAATATAAGAATATTAAAAGGACAGTTATATATAGAAGTTATATATAGGCTCTGGAACCCAAATGCCTAGGAAACTATATACAGCTTATTATCCTGAGAATCAAATGAAATTATATTTGATAAGTCAAGAATTTTAACAACATAAAATCACACTAAAAAATTCTGTGAAATTTTGGCTATGAACTGCTTTGAGTGAGATTTTCTGTAGTTGTTCAGTAATTTGTGCAATTTAAATGAGAATTATAGGACACACTAACTAGCAAAGCAGAAATTAGTTTACCTTGTAATTTTAACTACAACAATGTACCCTAGTTTCTTTTACTCTTGTTTACATGAGTCACTCAAAGAACAGAACACCACATTTCCAGCATGAATAAGCACTCAATGACATTCATTTTTATTCTCATCATGTCCTAAATTGCAGTAGAAAAGCTTATAATATTATGATGGTCATGACACTCTTGTGTTGGAAGTCAGATAGAAAAGGACATTCAAGGTGAAGACAAGCAACCCTGGGGAAGCCAGCTGGTCCTTGTAGTGCAGCGTTATCTGGGGGGACTCACATAGTCCAAGGCTGTCCTTTAGTCTTGCAAATTTATAAATACAATGATCAGAAAAGCACTCATACTGACCACACTCTTGGTGACATTTAAGTAAAAATTCCAGTTGAATATCTTATTGTGAGAATGTAAACCATCAGGTGGGTTGGATGCTGGCATGTGCTGATGGCTGAAAAGCATAGTTATGTGAGGTGGCCAAATTACCATAAGAAGGATAAATAGTGGTCATGGAACAAAAATACATTCTGTGGCTTCCTGTGTGGCCTGACGCTGTGCACCATGAGGTTAAGGAGGGCTTGGTGGTTCATCGATGAGGGCAAGACCAATCTCTAATTCAGATTTGGAACCTAGGCAGATTTCAAAAGCCCTCAGACAGCCCCACCACAGGGGAAGAGCCCACCCAGGGAAGCCTCTGGTAATGCCACGCTAGGGGTAGGGCACCTTCTCTGTGGCCAGGCCAGGTTGGCCTCGCAAATTTGGTCTCCCATCCCAGTCTTCAAGTTCTGTTTCTCTAAATTCCTCTTAAGATAATTTCCATCTCAGAGTAAAATGTTAGCTCCTTTAACCAAGTTATAGTTCTTCCCTGGAAGCCATTTAGTCTCTTTATTTGTTGTATGTTTGCTGTGATCCATTCATTATAGCTTAGTTTAATAATTTCTTTTGGAGTCAGGTCTTTCTTTCCAAATTGAGAAGAGGGAAAGGTATATACAGTATGTATACTATTACCTGTGGGCTCTCATGTATGGCATATACACCATACTCATGGTAGAAGCCAATAATGCCAGTGAAATGAAACCTTTGGAATTTCAAGGAAGAAGGAGGGAACTCTTAAACAAACAAACAAACCTATACCCACAATTTTTTTTTTAATTTAATGTATTTAAAGAATTCATTAAATGCCAAGCTTGAACTCTTTAATAAATATAAGCTAGGCTGGGCGCAGTGGCTCACACCTATAATCCCAGCACTTTGGGAGGCCAAGGTGGGAGGATCACAAGGTCAGGAGTTCGAGACTAGCCTGGCCAATACAGTGAAACCCCATCTCTACTGAAAATACAAAAAGTTAGCTGGGCACGGTGGCATGCACCTGTAGTCCCAGCTACTCAGGAGGCTGAGGCAGGAGAATAGCTTGAACCTGCGAGGTGGAAGTTGTAGTGAGCTGAGATTGTGCCACTGACTCTCCTGCCTGGGAGACAAAGCAAAACTCTGTCTCAAAAAAACAAAAACAAAAACAAAAAGCAAGCTAATAGACCTATGGCATGGGTAAAGAGGCATATTGTTCCACTCCACTTTGACTTAAATCTGTTTGTTCCTTTATGTCTAGAATGTGTTTGAATCTTTTAGTGAGACCCCTACTTCAAAAGGCAAAAACCAAACAAATAATTTTTATATATGTTGACTCAGCACAAGTCTAGAACTTGGGATTTTGGTACCAACTACTGCAAAATTAGAAGTTGATGCCCAGGAGCTTTGTAAATACACAATCAGCTTTCAAGTATTTTCAGCAACACTAGCTGCAGTGCATGGTAATTTCTAGTCTCATCTACATCTGAGAAATAAAAGTGGCAGAATGCACCTAAAGTGGAGATATTGTCTTACTGGGTCTCAAGAATTGTGGTCACTGGTCCCATCTGAAATTTTAATCTGTCTAGTCTTTCTTTTAGCTTATTTATTATCAGCTTGGCTTGAGTATCAAACTCTCAGCTTCTGACCCGATATAACTATGCAATTTTGTATCCCCAGTTCAGGATTCTCTGTTAGGATCACCAGGTTTCTTTCTCATACTGCTCACCCAAGAACTCAGGGGTGGCTTGAGACTTGAGGCCATCAGAGTCTTGAACACCGCCTTCTATTTCTGTATGATCAGGAAAGGTAAGTAAACTTGAAGGTTAACTTAATGAAGGCCGCTAAGCACTAGCAGGGCTTAGTCTGTGTTAGCAATTTCTCAGAAGTATGTTTTCATCTGTCCGCCAGTTACATTCACATGCCCCTTATGCTGGGACTGCTGTATACCCCTTGGGCATCCGCCACTGGAGAGGAATGAGCTGGCTGTGAATTCTCCCCAGTATGTGAGGGGACAGATTTCCTTCCAGATACTCTGAGAGAGGCAAGTTGCTGAGGGCAGAGGGTACTAACACTCACTCCAGTAGAGGGTTCAAGTCACATGTTTATATGAGGTTTACATAATTCAATGCAATAGTGACACTGAGAAAGAAAATCAAGAGCAAACAGTTTTCAAAAAAATTGCCAACTTCAATTCTCCAATCTGAAAAAGGGTCTTTTCCTAAGCCATGGAACTTTTCATCGCTGGACCTCTTATTGCCAACTCCCTGGAAAATTAACAGAACTGTAAAACAGTCTGTCTTTATAAGGTAGACAGCAGATGGATTATGAATACTCTGAAATCTTCCCATCCAACCCCTATCACTCACAAAGATTCACACAATTAAGTCAAATACATACAATGTCAACTTCTCTTAGGAATAAACTACATACTGCTATAGCTTGCAGAGGAAGTGACACAAGGAGTGATCATATGAAAGCTTTATCTTTTCAGGCAAAGCTGACAGGGCATAGGAAATCACTAAGATGACAAAATTGACACATTTGCACATACATCCGCTGGGAGTGCTGCTTATATCTTAAGGCATAGAAAAATATATTTAAGAAACCATAATATCAAGGGTAAGATGAAAAAAATAGAATTACACTGCTTAAGAACAAAGAACAAACATGTTCTTATAGTGGAACAATTCACAAATGCAGAAGTTATATTCTTGGCTAATTTCAGACTGACATGAAATAGATGGCTCTTGTTTTCCATGCAACTTATGCCTCCCTCTAGTAAGTGCTTCTCACTTAAGTGCACATTCTTCATTCCCCACAAGGCCAAAGTGATAACCTCTAAAGACATTTACTTCTCCTAAGATTTATCACCTTCGGAAAACAAGAACCCTTTTATTTTTAATGTTTTAACTATTAAAAAATCTAATTTCCTTATATAACCTCCTTCCAAATCTGACATTTTAATAAGCACCAGTCAATTATATTAACCCAGACAATGCAAATTTAAAAACAAAAGTTATCTCTTGTGACTATGCCTAAGCACTGTGCTACATAATTTATACATACATATATATATATATATATATATATATATATATACCTTGTTTATTCTAAGACCTATGGAATAGAGATTTGGTTTGCACAGATACAGATACTTGCCCCAAATCACATAGCAGGTTAAATTGGTAGGGCTGAGATTCCAACAAAGGTTTAACTGACTATCAAACCACTATAATATAGTCCTCTAGGAAAGGAAGCAAATATTTCACTGTGCTGCTGATGATAAAATCTATATTACTGTATACACTTGGAGATGTTAGCGTACATTAACTCTGAAAGGCCTTTTTAAAGCATACTGTTAAAGCTACTTCGTGACATTGTTAAAGCAAAGATTGGCATTCAAATGTCACAAACAGAAATACATACATTGAACTGGTAAGCCAGGATTTGTCAACCATAACACTACTGACATTTTGGGCAGGAAAATTCTCTGCTGTGGGGGCGCTGTCCTGTGCACTGTAGGACGTTTAGCAGTATCCATGGCAGTATCCACTAAGTGCCACTAGCACACCTCCCCACTCTGAGCTGTGACAATCAAATATGTGTCCAAATATTCCAAATTTTCCCTGGGGGTTAAAATTGCACTCTGCAGAGAACCATTGAAGTAAGCTAACTGCCCAAGGTAACATGACTGGTTAAATATTGTACTGATCTGATGTGAACTGGAGATAAGAAAGGGCTCTCCTAAAGCCTAGTTTAGTGAAGATTTCCCATACACCAAGCTACAGCTCCTTAACAGAAAGCACTTATTAAACTGGACAAAATGTACAGACTTCAAAATGTGGCCATCTCTTTTTTACCACATCGGTAATATTAAATATAAAGCACTGTGTCTCAGCTTAAAAGTTTTTTAAACTTTTTAATTTTAAAATGTTTTTTTGTGAACCTCATCTGACTGAAAGTCTCTCAGCTTTTACACTAAGGCGAACATGCCTATTGTCTTTGGACCACTGTTCAAATAACAGTTCTAGACATTCCCCCAAACCTAATATGGTCAGGCACAGTGGTTCACACCTATAATCCTAGCACTCTGGGAGGCTGAGGTGGAAGGATCACTTGAGCCCAGATGGGCAACATAGTGAGACCTTGTCTCTGCAAAATATTTTTAAAAATTAGCCAGGCCTGGTGGTGCACCTGTAGTCCCAGCTACTCAGCAGGCTGAGGTGGGAAGACCGCTTGAGTCCAGAAGGCAGAGGTTGTAGTGAGTCGAGATCATGACACTGTACTCCATTCTGGGTAACAGAGCAAGACTCTGTCTCAAAAAACAACAACAAACCTAATTACCCTATTCTGGACATGTGTTTAAACACAAACCCAGAAATGTGTGTAATACTGCCTGAAGTAATTGTAGTGACAGTAGTAAAAACAGCAGCAACAACAAAAGACTAGCAGCTAAAATATATAATTTACTATCCGATTCTATTTTAAGCACTTCACATGAATGACATAATTTAATCCTTCAACATCTTCAACAGCCCCCTGTAGGTATTATTACTATTATTTGTATTTTATGGGTGAAGAAACAGAGGCACAAAGAGTTCAAATAACTTGCCTAGGGTCTGGGTCTGGCTCCAGAGTCCCTATTTGTAACCACTATCTACAGTGCTTAAAAAAAAAAAAAAAAAAGATGTAATTTTCATCTCCTTGGTTCTAAATACTCTATCTCTAGCACTGTGTGAAGGTTTTCCACCCAGCTGTATCATATGCCCTTGTCAAGGCACATTGCTGACACTTTGCTCAAACCTGACATTATGCCACTCACCATCCCTCTTTGCATACAAGACGTAAACTCATTCATCTATACTGCTATCCAACCAATATTTTTCCATCTTAAGTAAAGAACACACATAGCACATTATTAAATGTTCTGATGAAGCAGACATGTCATATTTATGGCAATGCCCTGATATACTTGTCCAGTAACACTATTAAAAAACAAATGAGGTTAATTGGACATGAATAGTTCTTAGCAAACATACACTACATACTGATCATCACTCTTATTTTTGTAAGTGAGCCTGACCAATCTTTTCAAAAATGTGATCTACAACTCTGCTAGACACTAACACAAGGAAGGTATGCATCTAAAGTTTTCAGAATTTACCATCTCCCCATTTTTGAAAATGGAGTCTCTGCCATGCTTCCCCGTCTCCATGACTTTTCCGAGATTACTCCCAAGCGGTTTTATCATCACATTGGCATGTTCTTTCAACATCCTCAAGAATTCAGGTCACTTAAAGCAGTTAGGATTTAGAATGGTTTAAGGAAGTGGGTAGGTGTTCTGTGTCAAATAGATGGTGCAGGTGATGAGGTGGCGCTGTGAGCAATGCCTAGTCCTGGAATAGGTGCTGTATTTCATGGTCTTCTATAAAGGTGGCATTATTCTCTTATATGACAACATGCCAACAGACACTCTCACAGACGGACTCTCTCAGTATTGGATGCTTGGATCAGATACGCTGAGACCTTGTCACCTCCACATAACTAGTTTCAGTGCTCACAGAGTGTGCTTTTCATGAACTCACCATTCTTAAATAGGTTCAACGCTAGCCTAAATGCTATCATCAATTTAAAAATCTTTCACATAGCATATAAAATACTGCAGGTATGCACTCACACACAGGGGATTCAACTGTTGAGGATCCACAGATCCAGCTCCTGGTTTTACCACTAGAGAAGGCCTGAGTCACATTTGTGAGGTGCAGGAGGAAAAATGCACACCCAGAACTAAAAGGTCTTCAGGAAAAAAGTAGAAGAAAGTTACCAGAGAGCAGCAACACTAAGGCAGCCACATGCATTAATGAGCTCATCAAGAGTAGGGCTTGCTCAGTTAATATTTGAAAGCTGTAAACTTCTAGAGTAACTGCATAATTTCTTGAACTTTGATAATTTGGCGCTGGGACAATGAGGAGCTTTTAAATCAGTTAAAAATCTGCTTTGAACCAACAACCTCCTCTGGATCATTTCAAACAGAAAAATCAACACCATTTCAGGTGCAATTGGAGCCACATGGGAAAAATAACCAACCTTAAATGCTAACTTCCAACATAAACTAAATTAATTAGCTGTGAAATTTGGAGCAGGTAATATAACCTTACTGAGCCTGTTCTTCAACTATAAAACAGGGCTAACAATACCTCCACCTCTTAGCACTATTGTGAAAATTAAATGAAGTAATGACACAAAGCATCTCAGTGTTTGATAAAAGAAATCCTTAAATATTCAGGTTTTATACAACTATTAGGTGAAACTAATAAAATTCCAAATTTAATTATCTCTTTGGATTTTAGGCATCGTAGAGATATAATAAAATATTATCCCATTCTTACCACCTGAGGGGGCTTTTCCAACTGCTTCAGTGGACTTGAGAACAGCAGACTTAGGCCATTTCTCCCAAGATTACAGGCTGTTTCTCAAAACAAAGAGGATTCTACGCTGTTATCTTTCATGCAGAGGTATTTGATCAGTTCAACCTGGAGGAAAAGGGCTTAACAATTAGTCTATGAGCTTGAAAACAGAGTTACTGGGAGCTCATAGGTAACTTAAAGTTTCCAACAAATTATTTTAATTATTCCATTTAGAAGTGATTTCTTTCTAGTGAGGTTTCCTTTATAGACAAAAAAAAAAAAAAAAAAAGCCAACTGCAATGAATTTTCTCTATCTAAAAAAAGCCAGCTGCAAAGAATTTTCTTCCTCTCTCCATGACAGTCTATCTTTTGACTGCATCAGTCTGTATCTTCATAAATGCAGGAGTGTAATGATACTATTCATGACTTGGTCATTTATATTTATAACTTCATAATTCAGTTTACAATTTTTCCCGCCATCCTCTATGTTACTGGGATGTCTTTAGGCTGTCTTTCCTGTACACAAGCAGAGCTTCTGATGGTGATAACTTCCCTGTTGCACTGTGTATATCCTCAATCGCCACAGGATTCCACTTTCCCTGTCCCCAACCTCCCCAAAGTCTTGCAAGAAATAAGTTATTTGGCACCATACAGCTGCACTAATTTCTTATGTAAAAAAAAAGCAGATTTTTTAAGGGGCTCACTGGACTTATTTCTACATGAATTTAAAAGTGGTAACTCAATTGGATGAAAAATGTTATAATTATTTGCAGCATTCAGGGTAACAGAATTTAGATCTCCAGATTTTCTATTTTGGTACAACTTAACAACTACACAAAGCAAACACAAATAGGGAAAAAAAAAAAAAAAGAGAGAAACAAATGTCATACATTCTTCTCCATGTACTTATTCCACAAATTCCACAAGAGCAATTACCTGGCCACACTGAATAGAAAGCACAGCCATGGAGTAAACACGCTGAGTCCAAAACACAAGGGCACGTGCTTCCTTGTGGCACTTAATACCAAGCTCATTTACAAGCCAGCTTCCAACCAACCAAAGGAGTTAGCAAAATGACTGTTTCGCACAGATTGGAGTTTGAGAAAATGAGTACTTCCCCAAAACGTAGTAACCAAACTGTAGACACGATCCAATACTCTCAAAAACCGCATTAGGAAAACTTGATAATCCCAAGCAGAACCCACCCCCATCCTTGGTTCTCAAGCCACAGAGGTTAGCATCAGGCAACAGTAAGAGCATTTGTTGATTAAGTCTACCTATATCCTGACCCACTGCTTCAGCAACTGCACTGAACCTTCTCAGGAGTAAACAGCTAGTGCCTATTTGATAATTAAAGCGAGATGCAGGAAAAATGAAGATTTCCCTTTACTTCCCATAGTAGAAGAAATGGCACTGATTGCGGTATTTTAATGAGGTCCCATCGTCTGTGAGTGTATTTTAAAGAACCACAGCATCTCGAGAGCAACACTTACGGTCTGTACTCCCCGGAGGCAGCGTCTCCTGGAAAGTTCCTGGGGCACCAAGTTTACACGCGGCTCCTGACGCTTAGGCTGCGCGCTGCCAGCCCCGGCGCGGGCTGAAAGGCGAGCGCGGTGAGCTGCGCGCAGACCCAGGGCGCGGCTCCTGCTGACCGCCCGCGCCTCGATCGGCCCGGGCTGTCCGGCTCCCCCGCCTGCTGGGTCTTGGTGGTGGGACAGCGGTGCTGTGGAGCTGGGCGGGCCGGCGAGCGAGCCGATCCTCTCCCGGGGTCAATAGCTAGCTGGATGTCAAGTGCGACCTCAGAGGCTCCAGCAGAGAGGCTGGCGGGTGTGGCCCGGGCGCGGAGGGTTTTTGGAATGCAGGGTGTGGCCCTCTACCCCGGCAAAAAAGATATGAGTCAGCCCGTTCAATCCTAACCAATAAGCATGTTTACTGTCGGTTAAGGCGGAACTTTCCTTTCTTGATTTATACCGGCTTAGCAGCCTTTCACAGCCTTTTCTTTCAGCCTTTGACAACTTCAGCCCAACTTCTGGAAAAGGGTAAATTGCCTTCGAAAACGCTTGGGAAACAAGAATTAATCTTACGAAAGACACTTCAGGGGATGTACATTAGTTTCGATTAGTAAAAGTTCTTAAGTTAGGCAGAGATAGTGGGTGCAAACAGCGTAGGACCGGGTATCAAAGCAGATTTGGATCAGACCTGTGACACTGTATGGCCTTGAGTAAGTTCATTATCATCAATGAGGGGACTAAAATGCCCACCTAACAGTTTACAGAATACAACAGTCCCCCCATATGTAGTTTCGCTTTCTGCTGTGTCCATTACCCCCTTCAATTACAGTGTGAAAATATTAAGTGGAAAATTCCAGAAATAAGCAATGCATAAGTTTTAAATTTCATGCCATTCTGAGATTGTTAAAATAGTTATATGATTACTTACTGTTAATCTCTTACTGTGCCTAATTTATAAATTAAATTTCCTCATAGTTATGTCTGGAAAAACCATAGTATATATAGGGTTCAGGACCACCGAGGTTTCAGGCATCCATTAGGGGCTTTGGAACATACACATCATCTGAGAATAAGGGGGGCACTAATGTGTATGTAAGAATACATGCACGTCAACATGGTGAAACCCCGTCTCTACTAAAAATACAAAAATTAGCTGGGCATGGTGGCGCACGCCTGTAGTCCCAGCTACTCGGGAGGCTGAGGCAGGAGAATTGCTTGAACCCAGGAGACGGAGGTTACGGTGAGCCGAGATCGCACCATTGCACTCCAGCCTGGGTAACAAGAGCCAAACTCCGTCTCAAAAAAAAAAAAAAAAAAAAACAGAATACATGTAAAGCATTTGCCACAGTGCTGGATGTAGAGTAGGTACTCAAAAAAATGCTGTCTTGTCCCTCTGAGTGCTGAATCCAAATCTCCAAAATTGTAAACAAACTGGCTTGTGATATTCAGAAATTCTTTCCTATGTTAGATATCTAAAGAATTTTAGAGCTGAAAGAGTTCTCTGGTATTCCCTGTTCTGAGTCCCTTATTTAAGTGGTGAGAAATTTAAGAAGCTTTTGGTTTAGGATTCTTGAATTTGGTATTCTTCTTATACAATACAAAGTTTATTGGTAGCAAATAAGACTTAAAATTGGAATGATTTCATTTAGGTCATAAGTAAACCTACTTTTTAAAAAGTAAGAGTGATTTTTGGAAATTTTCTATCTGGGTCACTGTGCCCTAAACATTATTTTGTAATAAAAATACTTAAAAGAAAGTTTATTTAGGATTTGGCAAATTACAGGGGGTTATAGAAGTGCTAATTCCTGAGGACCCATTAAGAAGTGAGTTGATTGCTAGTGCCAAAAGAAAGTTTCTAGATGGGAAGAAAAAAAAATGTTGTTACATATTAAACGTTCTTTGCTTTGGAGATCTCCTGAGTTTAACTTCCTCATATGTGTTTAGAGTCATTCCACAGGCCAAGACTTCTTGAAAATACTCATTAGCCAAAGATAAGATCTAAAGTGAGATCAACAAAATGCTGTTCTTTTCTCCAAAGCAGTAAGGGAGAGTGGAAAGAACACTGCACAAACAGCCAAGAGCAGGCTTCCTAGTCTCAGTCCTGCCATTAAGTGACAGGGTGAACAGCTTTATCTCTCTCTGAGGATCTCTAAGAATGTTTCCAGTTAGAAACCAAACTATGGTCAAAAGGGCAGAAGCAAGATTGGCTTGTAGCCTCACATTTATCCTTAGCAACAGATACTTAACATATGATGTTGGGCCTTTCTCCTAGATGATGAAGCTGTCAAATCTCTCTTGACTCTTATATTCCTCATAAAGGTAATCTTATTCTCCTAGGCACTTTAAGTTAAATTCTGGAATCATCTGAGCCCGCTCTTTTTGTCACTACCAACAGATAGTTCACTACCAATAGGTGTAACATGAAGGCTTCTTTCATATCTGAACCATTTTTTCCATTCCTGGTTCAGACATTCATCCCCTCTGCCTGAGTCACTGTGGTCGAGTGTCTTCCAGCTGCTATTCCAGCAGGTGGGCGGGCCCCTCCCTCTGTGCCTCTCATTATCACATGACAAGTGTCAAAGTCGAGCATGCCATCATGTCATAAACCTTTTCCTCTCAGTGAATTAAATAATTTTATGGTAGATATCAAAGGAAACACAATTTGCTTTATGGGCAACTTTCCTCAAACATTAATGTGAATTAACGTGTATTTTTAAGAGTACTGATGTTTTGTTTATATAATTGTTACAATGAACTATACTAGGTGAACTGATAACATGTTGGCTTCAATATCAAGGACAGCAGCTCCTTTACATGAGAAGACTACATAAAACCTGTGTATATAAACAACTCAATAAACTTCTTAACCCTGCAGACTTAAAAAAAAAACAATTGTGTTTGTGTGTGTGTGGACACTGAGACATACTTTGAGATCTCTGATGGAGGAAGGGAAAGGCAGCACATACAGGAAAGACAGATGATCTAGTTTGTTTGTATTGTTTAGGGTCCAGCCTAGCTTAACATTCAGAGTAGGTGCTCTCTCCAGGAAGAAGGAAGGCTTCATAAATATGTTCAGCTGCAATCATAACTCAAAGTACTTAAAAGATGTTTCCAATAATCCTTATGCTTCAGAAATAAGAATGACACTGTGACCAATGTGGTTAGAACATTCCCACAAAAGAACAGGATAACTGGTTCTAGGATACCTTTGCTGTCTAAAATTAAAATTCAAAGTACATGGATTCTCAATATATAGCTACCAGAAAAAAGTGACAGTGAACTTATGGGCCTAGTGCCATGACATTCACAGGCACTCAAAGCCTGGCCTCTACCTCTGCAACCCCGATCTCAAAAACCCTCTGCCAAATAACCCACTGGTCTACTCCTTGTTCCTCTAAAGCAGAGGGCACATTACTACCATTACACGTAGAGATACTGAGTGCTTACCATTTTATGTTGCCTTAGCATCCATTTTAAATGTAAGTTTAACTTTATCAGAATCAGGGCTCAGTCACCCTTGACAGTTTCAAATTCCATTCCCTACCTGAATGGCTCCTGCTGGTGGCAGGAGATAAAACTTAAGAGACCCAAGTCTAGACTAGCAGTCTGGGTCCCTCACTGTCCCACCATTTCCTCTAAACAGACCATTCAGACATTTGCCGGCAAATTTAAAGTGACCACCTCTCAGTCACAACATGATCTCCTGGAACTAGCACCTGCTTGCTTTAAACCCAACAATTAAAGCCCCACTTAGAAAGCATATTTGGATAACACACTGGACCCCAATAAAATGTTGGCCCATGGGTCTCTCTGTCTCTGCCTGTACTCCCTGGCCTAGGTAGTAGAGACAGTGGGAGCCTCTGGGTGTGTCACGTACACTCAAGGGTCTAAAAATTCTTAAATTTTCACATTGTGGTTGGAAGCCGTGCCCATTCCTGGTGGAGAGGCTGCCGCAAAGGGAACCATGCAGGTGGCTCCTGCGTTGGTGCTATTTAGTCCAGGCCTCTCAGCTGCTGGGTGGTTACCAGCTAAGGTGATAGTTTCCTTCAAAGCATTAGGCCCACAGCATGCCCCCACCTGACAACCTTCTTGCATTCTTTTTACTACATATTCCATTCATATCCCATTCCAGACCACTCAAACCCTTTCTTCTCCTAGAACTTCTGTCACTGGCAAAAGCCCTGGGGATCTCTGCCCTCCTCCAAATACCTACATTCTTTATACTTCCATTTCACAACTAACGTAGGATCTTCACATCTTCCTTCTTTTGAGATCCCTGACCTTTCACTCTCAGCAGACAGTGAAAATCCATCTGAGGTAGACATTGTATTTCAGAGCCCCTGTGTCCCCCAGGGCCTAGCAGATTCTGAATAAATAGTCATTGTTGTTGATATAATGATGCTTAAGTTATATAACAGCCTCAAAGAAGAAAACTTTCCTTTTGACTGCTGACACATCAAGAATAAACAAATATTATAGCTGTTCAAACCAGTTGGCAAGCAGAACCCAAGCAGCAGATGCGTTTCTGTGCTCTTTATGGCATGTTCCAACAATACAAAATGCTACTGAGACAGCAAATCTGATACTGCCTAAAAGGAAGTGGAGTTTACAGAGTCGTCATGTAAAATCCCAGTTCCCCAAACACTAATCCGCTGAAAAGAACAGAAGCAACAAGTCATTCTATCTTCCCTTTCAAGTAAAGAACATATAGATACACATTTGTTAATCTTGCCAAAGCATCAATTCCTCCTTAAATGTAAACATCTCTCAATCACAAATATCAGTTTACCAGCAGGTGCTCCTAACCATAATGGTAGCAAAGGACAGTTCTTCAAGACAAGTGGAAACTCCTAGAACTGCATAGATATACATTTGTTATATGGCACTTGTATTATATGACATCATAAGTACATAAAAGTTTTATGACATTTGCATTCCAGCAAGCCTCTGTCAAACAGCCGTTACCACATGCACACACATTCATTTACTGGTATCCTTTGATTAGCGTTAACGTATTTCTGCTTTGATGACGATGGGGGAAAAAAAGCACTACCACTGTTCTCAAAAAGCTGTGTCATAAATCAGCTGTCCTACTATGCAATCAAATACTTTATTAAAATTGCCCATGACAAAGGCACTGACTTTCTAAATAAATACTCCAAGTATAAACGACCAAATGAATTAGTCAGCGTTGTTTAACTCTCAGGTAACAGAAATGGCACTTAAGCAGCACAAGCAAAAGCGAAGTGAGCCACATTGGCTCTAAATATCCCAGCAACAGGAAAGACACAGGGGCAGCTAGGAACCAGGAACTGTTCAACACAAACTGCACAAGGACAAGATGCCATATTTGTTTCTGGTGCTTTATCATTGGCTTTATCCTTCATTCCTAAAGTGTGCCTTTTCCCACCTAACTCCCAGCTCTGCCTCCAATACAGACAATTCCTCCTTTCACAGTTGTAATTTTAAAAATTACAAGAAAAACTCACTGGTCCAGTCTGGGACCATGCGCCTTTACTGGCTGGTCTATGCTAGGACCACCTGGTTGGACTGGTGAGAGAAGCAGTAAGTTCTCTAGAAGAAAATGGGTGTAATTCTCAGAAGTAGAAGGAAGGTCTCATTTGCTCAAAACACATTATCACCTATCAAGAAATTCCAAGCCATCCTCGACCAGGCAATAGATTACATTCTAGAAGTTCACTTTTAGAATCAAAAGCTAATAAATAAACTCTTCTTAGACAAGGTGGCATGGGAAAAAAAATTAAGTCCATGAACTCTTATATAACATTTGGAATGCATTTCACTTGACACAAGATGCCTCTAGTGTAGAAGTGGCTTCTCTGGCCAGTCCTTAAAAATGTATTAAACTCATAATTTAACAAAATTATATGTCAATGAAATAAAATGCTAAATAATATTTATAATACTGTCCATTCATGACATTGTTCCTAAAGGAAAATGTACTTGAAATTCCATCTAGAACAAGAAAAACATGCTCAATTTAATCCATTTACCAAGTACCTACTAATGACAGTGGCTTTCATTTTACACACATTATTTTACATTTAATCTATATACAACACTGCAAGGCAGATATTAACAACTACACTGAACCCACAAGGAGACTGGGAGTCTCCATGCTATATATGTCCAAGGTCAATCATCAAGACATGTTAGAGCCAGCTGCACAGCCATGTTTGTCTGACCTGATAGCTGACACTGCTGTGTCTAATACAAAGACAGGAGAGGACACAGAGATGAGAAAAGTGAGAATGCATGTATCAGACTCTGTGTAAATGTCTAAAAAGGGAAGGAATTAGAGAGCAGTCAGTCACTAGCCAGATTTAACTTTCTGTTTCTTAAAAGAAAGTACTTCTCTATGGCTGAATAAAGGAAAATATTTCTCTAAGTAGGCTTTAAGGTAGCTGATGCTTATACTTACAGGAAGATCATTTGAAAGTCAATTATTTAAATGGTATCTTCATAAAAAATGTCTTTTGCCCTGTTAAAAAAAAAAAAAAAAAAGAAGGTACTACCTATGTTAAAATACCTGTCTGAAGTGTTTTAACCTAAGAAATACTATTCTGGACATAGGCCTTGGCAAGGAATTTATGACTAAGTCCTCAAAAGCAACTGCAACAAAAGCAAAAGTTAACAAATGAGAACTAATTAAAGAGCTTTTGCACAGCAAAAGAAACTATCAACAGAGTAAAGAGACAACCTACAGAAGGGGAGAAAATATTTGCAAACTATGTATCTCACAAAGGTCTAACATCCAGAATCTATAGGGAACTTAATTCCATAAACCAGAAACAACCCCATTAAAAAGTAGGCAAGAAACATGAACAGACACTTCTCCAAAGAAAACATATGAGCATAGCCAACAGTCATACAAAAAAAATAATAAAAGATCATCCATCACTAATCATCAGAGAAATACAAATAAAAACCAGAATGAGATACCATTAGTCACAATGGCTATTATTAAAAAGTCATGCTAGTTAGAATGGCCTTTTCTAAAACGTCAAAAAATAATGTGTTGGTGAGGTTGCAAAGAAAAGGGTATACTTATCCACTGCTGGTGGGAATGTAAATTAGTTCAGCCACTGTGAAAAGCAGTTTGGATATTTCTCAATCATCTAAAAATAGAATTACCATTTGATCCAGTAATCCACTACTGCATATATACCCAAAGGAAAATAAATCAGACCAAAAAGACACATGCACTCATATGTTCATTGCAGGACTATTCACAATAGCAAAGACAGGGAATCAATCTAGGTGCCCATCAATGGTAGACTGGATAAAGAAAACATGGTATATATTTACCATGGAATACTACACAGCCATAAAAAAGAATGAAATCATGTTCTTTGCAGCAACGTGGGTGGAGCTGAAGACCATTATCCTAAGCGAATTAACACAGAAACAGAAAACCAAATACCACATGTCTCACTTATAAGTGGGACGTAAACATTGGGGGCACATGGATATAAAGATGGGAACAACAAGCACTGAGGATTACTAGAGAGTAGAGGGAGAAAGGGAAGCTGAAAAACCACCTATTGAGTACTATGCTTACTACTTGGATAATGGAATCAATTGTACTCCAAACCTCAGCATCACATAATATACCCATGTAACAAACCTGCAAATGTACCACCGAATCTAAAATAAAAATCGAAAGTTTTTAAAAAGCTGTGAATATTTAAACACGTTTTGCAGATCAGGTTGGCAAGAATCAATAAGTCTGACATTTTTCCTTACATTAATTTGAGGCATACAAGATAAATCTCTTTTTTCTCTGAGGACATTCTGGCAATGTGTATGAAAATGAAAGTGTGCATCCCTTTAATGATATCTGGAAATATATCAAAAAATATGTACAAAGATATTCATTGATATATCATCAGTAATAGAGAAAACAGGAAACAATCTAAACACATATCACCAGGATATTAATTAAAATATAAATGACATAATCATAAAATGGAGTGGTATGTATTAAAAATTACAATATTGGTTAAGAGAATGTGCTGCAGCACATTTTTAAGTAGATAAAAATGATTTAATGAAAAACAAAAGTAGAAAAGGATTCACCAAAATGTTAACAGAATCTGGGGTGATTTTCTACTTTATTTTTCTGTGTTGCCTGAATTTTCCAAAATAAAAATACTTTTTGTTCATAAAAAAAAGTTTTAAGAGAAAATTAAAATTAGAAAAAAACAACTAACACTAATGTGACTCAGGTCTGCCAATATAAATGCAATGGACACATTTATCAACATTAACAGTATTTCACACCTTTAAAAAATCTGGTTGTGCAGTATTTAATATAGACAAGTCAATATAGTTACATATTTGGTATGAAATATATTAAAGTCACACCCATGAGGTCTATGAAGCAGACCTTAGTGAAACATGGCAGCTGAGTTCCCCTTTTTTGTCTAACTGAGCCTAACCACCATTTCTTTCTGTACATGTTGGACAAGTTTGAAAGCCCCTGGTCCAAGATGTGGTTTTAATAATAAATTAATCCTGTGCCTTTTGAAATCAAAGTAGAATGGTGGTCAGAAGTAATGGGCTAGAAAACACCAGAATTCAGTCATGAAGAAAGCCAAACAGCTAAGTCATACATTGGCTTAACATAGAAACCACCAGTCAGACAGACATCTATGAGCTCTTGGTTTTACTCCCAACTCCAAAGCCAGGACTTGTCAATAGTTATATGAAATTAAGTTGGATTGCCTTGACACACGTCAGGTAATAAGACATAAAGATCTAAAATTATGAGAGAACAACTCCAAATTATTCCAAATTGAAATAAGGTATTACTAAGCTAAGAGACAAACTGGTTCTCTCATGACAAGCCTTAAACACATTGGACACCATTAAAAGGAAATGGAAAAAAGCACCCCGATTAACAATCAACTCCATTTCATACATCCTGAAAAAGAGAACCACTAACGTGAAGGGAAAAAAAAATGAAATCAAAGAAAACAATAGAAATTTACTTTATAAATAAAACAATATAAATTTACTTTATAAATTTAAATTTATGTTAAGTGATTTATAACAGAAAAAATTTAATATGTCATCTATGAAATTAAAGAACTTACAATGTGTGTCAAAGAAAGACTATATATCCTAAACTAGTGAATGAGTCAGTATAAATTGACTTAAAACTACAAATTGAGAACACAGCAGTCTAACGTAGTACAAATTAAGTGGCACAGTAAATACAAGCTCAGGAAGAGGGGGAAAGAGAAGGTAAGCCCAACTAACAAAAAGCAATGACACTTAACATCTTAGGTCAACATACAACAAAGTGCGACACTACATGAACACAGTTCACTGAGGACTGAGGCATACTCTTTATCAGCACCCAACATTGTCTACTTTGTTTGATAGCTACGTGGATAGACAGCACCCGCACCCTACTCTTCCATTCCCGAAGGCTGGGTCCAGAGCTTGGGCTATGTTAAACCTCTAGAAATCCACACTTTGACATGGGATATGTTCTACAAATGTTTGAAGAAAAAAAGAGTCATCTTGATCGACTCTAAATACCTTATTTGAATTGTTAACCTCTGACGAAGGTTGACATCTTCAATGAGGGAGAAAGACAGCAGTGGAACAGTTGATAGGGAACTCTATCCCTCAAGATAAAAATGAGGCTAAGCTGTGTGTGAATGAGAGGGAGAGCAGCGGGGGGGTGTGTGTGTGTGTGTGTGTGTGTGTGTGTGTGTATTAGCCTTGAAAGAGAGAGGATAATGCCTAAAGAGAGAAAAAAGAGTAGAAGAGTAGATCAGTTTAGGCTAACTTATTCTGCAGGAACAAAATGTCTCCAAATTTTGGAGGCTAACAATGGAGAGAGACTTATTTCTGATTCCTGTTTGGCTCCTTGCAGATGCACTGTGGCTAGATTCCATGTCCTCTTGATTCAAAGACCAGGGCAGAAGGGGCACCCCTAACTGGGACACGCTAATCTTATAGCAAAGAAAAGAGAAGGATGGCAGAACAGGCCATATCTATTAAAGTTTCTGCTCAGAAAAGACACAAATAATTGTCACTGACATTTCACTGGCCAAAATAAATCCTCTAGGATTTATTTGGCCAAGCTAGCCATGGGGCATCAGCCTTCTGTAGAGTGGGAAAGTATAATCCTTTCACAGGGATGGAAGGTGGGTAGAAAGGAGCAGCAAATGTTCTGACAATAATATGAGCTACCACGAAAAGAATGGAAAACAGCTACAGCTGAGCTTTCTTCCCTCCTGTAATGATAGAAGGTGTCCTGTTACAAAAAGCAGTCCCTCTATTTCTGTAGTATTTTATGCTGTTCTCATAATCTTTCAGATACTGTCTCATTATCTTTACAACTATCCTAGCAATGTTCCAAGGCCTCAGCAGTGCCTGAACTACAACACCAAATCTGGTGCTCTCTCACCCACCTTAGGGAAGTCAGCCTTTCAATCACCTTCGAAATGCAGAAAATCCTAGACTCTTCCTACGAAGGCTGTTAAGAGACTAAGTACAATGACATACAGAGGCTCCCCAATTTAGAACGAGGTTACATCCTGATAAGCCCGTCATCAAAAATGCATTTACTACACCTAACATACTTAACAGCATAGCTTAGCTAAGCCCACCTTAAACATGCTCAGAACACTTACATTAGCCCACAGTTGGGTAAAATAATCCAACAAAAAGCCTGTTTATTAAACTATTGAATATTGTATTTAACTTATTGAATACTGTTGAAAATTAAAATAAAACGTCTGTATGGGTACCTGAAGTATGGTTTCTACTGAATGTGTATCACTTTTGCACCAGCATAAAGTGAAAAATCATTAAGTTGAACCATTATAAATTATTTAAAACTAACAAGCACAGACATGTATAGTCATGCACTGCATAACAACGTTTTGCTCAACAAGTGACACACAAAAGACAGTGGTCCTATAAGATTTTTCCTGTACCTTTTCTATGTTTAGATACGCAAATACTTATCATTTTGTTACAACTGCCTACAGTATTCAGTAGAGCAACACGATATACAGGTTTGCAGCAGCCTAGGAGCAGCGAGCTATACTATAAGCCTAGGTTTGTAGTAGGCTACACCATCTAGACTTGTGTAAGTATACTCTATCATGTTGACACAACAAAATTGTCTAAGTACACATTTCTTAGAACACAGTCTTGTCATTAAGCAACTCAGTAAATATAAGGTATTATTATTAAATTATGATGTGTCCCCAAACTCACTTTTCTAAATTGTCCTTAAATTTTAATTATAAAAAATTTGTTAAATATCATTAAGTGTAGAAAATAAATTAATGAACTTTCCTTCATTTTTAAAAACCTCTACTCCAAGACAGTTTTTTCTACACACACACAACACACACACACTTTTCCCATGACTTCAATTACTTGATAATGTTCTCGTTAGTTTCTTAAATCTCTCAAGAATTTTAAAAGAGCTATTATTTCTTGAGCATTTGGAACTGTTTTATTTCTTCCTCAAATAAGAAAAATAAAGAACAATTGAAGATATTCAGAAACATTCATTTAAAGTACAACATAGATTCTAACATGACGCCCAACTAAGAATAAATTAAAGGCTTGGTATCAAAGACTCTCTATTTTCTTTTTCTAGCCCTAATTAGCAGTACTCTCCTTTCATTCATTCTAGGCTTTTCCCAAAACGTGATCTTCCAGTACTTTCTCTGCCCAAACTGCTTCCAGTACTTTCTCTGCCCAAACTGTTCCTTCTACCTAGTGTCCCCTAAGCACTGCTCCTAACTCTGTTCAAAGGTCTCATCCAGATAACTGAATGAGTACACCATAATGTTCATAAAGATGTTCATTACAGCACACTTTACAAAAATAAAAAGTTGAAAACAAAAATGTCCAGTAACAGGAAACCTTATAGACTATGTACACATGGAATGCTGTGTATCAACAACAACGATGTATATGTATATTTATTGATGTGGCATCATCTTAATATATTGTCAACTGAAGCAGATTTCAAAACAATAGTAATAACTAGCCCCATGTAAGAGCAAAAATAAAGCATGTATCTAATCTATGCATAGAAAAATATGACAGAATATTTTTTAAAAAGTTAATTGTTAACATTATCACTGGATAGTGATGAGTTTTTTACTTAACAGTTTCTGCATTTCTAAAGTTCTTTCTAATTAGCAATGTTAACTTTTATAATTTCATAAAAGGTACTTGATAAAAAGGCATTCATCATTAAATATCTAATCCACATATCATCTGCTCCTGAAATCCTCCCTGATCAAGCCCACTCCTCTTGCCACCAGGTAATTTCTCTTTCTCTTCTGTTTTCTGAGCATTTTATAATACCTACCACATTCAGTTTAAAATTATAGTTTTCTTTTTTCAGGTTTGATTATCAACTCATAAAGGGCAATAAGTCTATCTTATTTGTACTGAAATTTATTGTCAAAACCCAGGAGTCCCAGGTATCTAAAGTAAACCACTAAGTTTACTGATATGAACATAATGCAAGGCTATAAAATTTACACACCTAAAGACTATACACCTAGCAGCTCTCTAATAAAAAATTCATCTATACAAGGGATGTTTGGAAACAACATAAGGCCCATTCTGGTAAGAGAGATGATAATATAAATCAGAATGTTATATCTATAATAAAATTTCTGTATTTTTCCATGTTTGCTTTCAAACTACCAAAGACACACTTATTTAACTTAAGCCAAAGGTCATTATTTCATAATCTAAAAGCAAGTTTCTCAGATTTTAATCATGAGCTTCCTCTTGAAATGAACACAGATTACTTTTGCAATAATCCAAGTCCATCCCCGACTCAGTGGGAACTATAAATACCTTTTGTTTTAAGAGGAAATCAGGGAAATTAATGTTTTACAATTATGTAAGTCTGATTCAAAGAATTGACACAAGCAAATGTTTTTAAATATCCACAGCATTTTTGTAAGATTCAATAAAGAATGTGTTTTGGGAACTAGGTGGGTGAGATTTAAAGCAAAACCAACCACCAAAATCTTAGCTGTTACTTAGCAATTTCAGGGTTCAATTGTTCCCTTCTAAAGAGCAAGTTAGAAAACTGAAGAAGTTGCTTCTAGAAGAAACACTGAGATGTCTGATCCAGTTTCCTTTTTTTCCTCCATTTCACTCTCTAACGTTTTAATCAAGCCAAGGCGAACTTTAAACTGCCCAGGTTTTGTTTTGTTTTTTCTCTCTCCCTAGAGGCAATTTGATTTCCATTAAAACCTAATTTTTGAATAAAGCAAAGCTGTATGCAATGCTTAGTTGGGAGGAATCCTGACTGCTTGTCTCTGCAGTGCCACTACCTGAAGGAATTTAAGATTTGAAGGAATATGGGGAAAGGAGAGAAGAAAATTCAATAGGCAGTGAGCAGACTGACTGATTGCCAAGTATTAGCACTTGGAGTTCAGTTTAACAGCCAGAATAGGCAAGCGATGCCAGGAGTCCGTTATGAAGCTAAGACAACAAGAAACTTGTTAAGAAACTTGTCTAAATTCTAAATTGGTTTTGGCATCTATTTTCAATTCCAGAAGCAATATAAGCATGACGACTTAGGTTATAGCAAGCATTGACTCAAAACCAAACCTTGTTTTTATTCATCAAACGAAACTCTTAGCACCAGGGCTGAGACAAGTAATTAAAGAATTGTGGCTTAGAAATGTCTTCACAACAGGAAATCTACAATTAGTGGTGTGTTAGAGTCACCTTATACCAGTCCACTAAAACCAATTGTTAAATTCTCAGGATTTTTAGCAAGCTGGTTGATAAACAGCATTAAAAGTTAAATTATATAAATAAAATTAAAATAAATCATACTAAAAACAAAGGTAATAAGTACTCAAAACTCATCACTTCCTAATTATTTTGCCATTAACCATGCTCTTGAGGTGATTTGCAACTACTGTCTCTGGTTCGTAGAAAAGTATTTAATGCTGTGCTACTGCATAACACTTCCCAACCCAGCTTTCAGGGACTTTCTCTGGCAGTTTAAAATCAAGCACGGAAGGGGTATTTACTCCACGGAAAACTGCAAACATGACAACCCCTCTTTCTGACATTGTCAGCTTGTTAACATTGATCCACAGACACTACCTATAATGTTAATCACCATGGCTTGGCAACAGCTAAGGAACACGAGCTGACCAATCTTTTGGGTCAGAATAAAGGCCTGTAAGTTAAAAATCATGATACAAATGTAAGGAAGAAAAGTCATTATGATTTATTGTGCCAGTAACTAAGTGTAACTATAATGTCTAGTCGAAGCACAAAGTACTTTCCACAGTCTTTCATTTTATGAGAGATATTATCAAATTCCACATACAGATGAGTCAACTGAGGTTCTGAGAGGTTGGGTAACTACTAAAAGGCACAAGAGCTAGAGTCAGGCCCAGGATTGTCTGACTTAAAAATATATGATCTTTCCACTAAGCTACCCCACATACTAACATTATTATTATCATAATGTAACCAAAATCAACCACATGTAACTGTAAGATAATTAGCAAACATTAGTAATAGCCTCTGATGTATGTAAAAGTGGCATACATGAAGAAGGATATGGAGAATATGAAGATAAAGAACTCAATTTAATTATATTCACCAAATTCATTCATATTTACTTCAAAATATACCCACAAAAATACCTGAGAAATGGAGCATAAGGAAACCACTAGGACCAAAAATATCTGCATATCAGAAGGGTTATTCCAAGCTTAAATTCTCACCATGTGCAGGGAATTCTCTTTTAATTCTTCAAATACTTATGCCCTGTCCACCAAATTGACATACTCAAAATGACATACTCTGTTAAGAAAGAATTATGCAAAAATCAGACAATTGAGTTAGCATCAATTGTTTGAAGTGTTTGGATACTTATTTTATAAAATAGTTTTTCTTTTGCTCTCAAGTTATTTGACTATGCTATCCTTTTACCATGGTTCCTTAAAGAAAATTTACCCAGTAGTTAAAAGAATTCCAAAAGGCTAACAAACATTAACTTACGGATTATTTAAAACCATTCTTGTCATCTTGGCTTCCTATAAGCTACCAGCTTTTCCCATTGTTCCAGTACAGTTCCATTACCTGTTATAAGAAGAAATAATTAGTTATATGTCTCAGAAAGGCCATTTCTGGATTTTCAATAGTCTCCTTTTTACAACCAAAACACATAGAAAATTACAGTCATCACTTCTCTTTTTTACCAAAAACAAAAAGGAAAGAGAAAATAACAATACACAAAATCACCTTAAGAGAAAACAACTTTAAGAGCAGTATTTCCACTATGAAGGACTCAGGTGGTGAACTCTTAAAATTTTGCCCTCCATTTTGTTTTCAGGAAGAGATACCTAGTCTGTTTCCTAGGACGCAACAGTATTAGAGTAACCCATGTTTCTCTCTCCATCTCTCTTCCCCAACCCCTTCCTACCTCTCCTCAAAAGTGAAAGATTAATTTGCCTGAAAGAACTGGATGAGGCACCAACTGATTTCCTGGCCTTGCTCTGAGCCAGGCAACCAAGGCCTCCCTTCAGTCCTCTCCCACACCTGGAGCCAGCTAATCTCCTCAGTAGGCAAGGCAATGGTGCCTACTTCCGAGAGGGTGGGTCGGTCAGCTCTCCCTGGTCTAGCTTCTCCCTGGGTGCTACTGCAGGGTTAAGTCAGGGTTGCGGGGGTCAAATCTATGTTTTAGTTTCAAAGGAGGAAACTAATACTTTTGGGCCCTCCAATCCTGCTTTAACAGCAATTAAGCTACTGGTTCTGTTGATTCCCATGTCAATCCTTGCTCTATTTCTCCAACTGTTTCAAACTTACAGTATGGTAAAGTTGTGTAATCAAGCAACCCAAACCACCACCATCTATCAAAAGGCACTACACACAGATAAAAAACTGTGGTCCAAAATCCTAACACTTACTAGCCATGTGACCTCACGAAAGTCCATTCATCTTTTCCCAGCCTCATTTTCTTCATCTCTAGAAGATCATATGTCTCTTACAATAATGTGTGGTAATGAGGATTTAATAAAAGTCATAATCTGTCAAAATCATGCATGCTTTGATCCAACAAAGGCATTATACCAGAACTATGGATACCACATGCTTAATTATCAGAATTGCTACGCTGTCCATATGTCCAATTCAACAAATAATGGAGATTCATATAATTCACAGAATAATAAAATATGCCCAACAAAGGGCCTTTCTTTTTCCAAGAAAGTCATTCAGAACAATGTGTTTACTTTTGTTTTTCCATTTCTTAGCATTTTAGAATAAACAACCTGGGAATAGAACTTTTTGCTTTCTTTCCCTCCAGAGAAGAGTCCCAGATAAAAATACCTGACTTTTCCAGGTAGAATGCAACTATTGCTCATATTATGTGATAAGCATGTGGCTCCAAGAAGATGACATTGATAAAACAGGAACCTAAGTTAACTTTCATCACCTGAAGCCTCAATGTTAATTCTGAGGTGAGATTAATAATTGTGACATGGCTCCATGCATGCACTGAGGTACCATGAGAGGCAGCATCACCTCAGTTACCTGAACAATAGACCAGAACCTTAAGTTATCCAAACCATAAAGGGATAGGGCAGTGGTAAGGATATTAAGAAAGGAGGAGATGGAACAAACACCAAATAAATATAGAAAGCTTTGCTAGTAATAAAGAAAGAACTTGCCAGCATCAATAAAAATAGTAAGGAAGAACTGAAGAGCCAAAGATCTATAGATTATACCCAACACTGAGAGGAACAAATTCATTGGCTAGCTATGGCTTTATATGCCTAGCCACTGACATGAGACCCTTTAAAAGCATGAGAAACATAGTAAGGTTTTACATAGGTTGAAAATAAACAGGTTTGAACCCCAGCTGTGCTGTTTAATAGCAGTGTGATCTCTGCCAAGTAATTAACTCCTTCTAAGGCTCAGTTATGTTTAAAAAAAAAAAAAAAAGATTCACCAGGTGAACACATACCAACTTTAAAACAGAAGTGCCAGAACTTAATGTTGAAAAACAGTACTCCTTGACCCCTTCCAAGTCACTGTCTTTGGGACTCACTCCAGTAATGCTGACTACTCAGAATATGTACTCTTTTACCTTCAGAACCAGTGTGCAATAGTCACAAGAACACATGTGTCATTACAGTTTAGTTTTCCCTGATTTTAACAAAAACCACTTTATTTGCTATAATAGAAAATATTTTCAAAGATTACTTCAGAGAATCAAATTCATCCTCAAAGATGATAATTTAGCACCTGTGGTTATTCAAAAGAATTACAAGCAACTTCAACAACCAACTGTACTGAACTACCCATTTGGTGGAAGACACTGTGCTGAGCACTGGAAGTGGGGAAGAGGTTAAAAGGTGATTGAGATAAAGTTCATTTAAAATAATCCAGAACACTGGCAGCATCACTGAAATATATGCAATTAGTTCAGCGGATGCCCTTAAAGAGAACAATCTGGATGTATGAACCCTGGCTGTGATTGTTACAAGCCCAACACTTCCTAATCATGCTTCACATACAATGTTAAGATTCCACAACAGCCATGTGAAAACCTGGCTAAAACAAATACACTACCTTTTGAACATTCACTTTTTACTCTAGGGCAAAGCCGAGCCTGCTCCCCCTGGGGTGGAAGAAGACTGGCTGGCATCAAAATCAAGAGCATTCAAGAGCTAATGTTAAAATAAGGCTGGAGAAGTTGAGGAAAAGTTCTTGTGGCCATGAGACACAGTTGTTTGATTGTTAGCCTCTTTCTCCAAATGAGTTAGTTCACTAAGAAGAATTTGGGCTTCCTCTATGGGAGACAGTGCCCTGTGGTCATTAAAGGAACATGCTTTGCTGTCATATAGAACTATATTCTACAACTAAGCTCTGAAGACCTTGAGCATGTTGTCTAATTTCTGTAAGCCTCTGTTTCCTTATCTATAGAATGGGAGCAATATCAGTACAATAACTAGATGTTGTTATATGGGTTAAAAGACATATCGTTTATATACAATTTAATAAAGCTCATGGCAAACAGTAAGTGCTCATTAAATGTCGTGCCATTGAAAAAACTACACTATCTTCATCCTTTGGGGGTAATACAAGTACTAATGTGAAGCCACAAAAAAAGAGGTAACCCAATATACTCAACAATGTTCTAGCCCACTTCACTAGGAGACCATGGAAGGGCTTGGGGTAATATTTCATGCAGTAATAAAGGGCAAATTGTCTGCTCTTACATCTGCGCATGTATCTTGGGAGCAAAATGAGAGTGGCAGCAGTATTCAGAGGCTTCTTGGCCAGTGGAAAATTCAGAAATGTTAACACCAGCCACATAAAAATAAAACTGAGCACCTTACTCAAGATTAATTAGCTAATAAATGGCAGAAGCTGAAATTCAAGCCCACACTGTCTAGCTGTAGGCCTTGTTCTTAATCACTATACTATACTATGTCCCTGGCAAAGAGGAGGAACAATGGCTAAAGACTAACTAAGACACAGGCCAGAAGAAGGCTGTAAAAAAGTCAAAAAAACAACACCCTACTGATGACTGAAGAAAATAGGAAGATAACACAAGAGTTACTGGGGCAAAAGAGTAAAAGCCACAAAACTGCTAATGATTCTAACCTAAAATTTACCAACAGACCTTTAGCAAGACATCCTAAAAGGATGGCATGGTGAAAGTGAACCGGTTTTATAATTCAGTGGTTCCTTAAAGAGACTAGTAATCAGAAGACACAAAAACTGAGAAGACCTCATTTTGGTCTTTTATTGAGGCCATGCTATGATGTAGAAACACCTGTCTAGAGGAGAATGCTTCACATACACAAAATGCCTATTGACAAGGAAGGGCTCCAGCAGCATGAGAGCTGCCTCCTAAGGCAGAGTTTCCTGCTATTTTTTCACTGCATTTCAACAGTAAAGAAGAGGAGGAAAAGCCACCAGGGCTTTTGAATTCTCAGTAGATCAGAAGGAAAGAAAAAAGCAGAAGGGATGAGAAACATACTGCTAGTTAATTAGGTGAATGGACAGAGAGGAGAGTAAGGATAAAGAGAAGCCATGTTACTGACCAGTCTCAGATGTGTCAGACTCTAAGGTGGCCCCCTTGATCTCTGTCACTTCTTATCTAGGCCTTGCATAATTCCCTTCCCCTTTGGAGGCAGGTTTTGGACTTGCTTGTGGCAATAGAGTAAGGCAAAAATCACAGAATGTATGTGGGTACATTACACAAGACTATAATGTCTACTCTGCTACAAGTTTCTCTCTTGCTGGTTTTGAAAGCGTAGGCTGCCATTTTGTGGGATGCCTATTGAAAAAGCCTCATGAGGGCAATCTCCAGCTGACAGCAAGAAACCAACGCCCTAGTCAGAGAGCCCATGAGAAACTGAATTCTGCCAATCACGCAGGCTTGGGAGCAAATCCTCCTCCTACCCAGCCTCAGATAAGACAGCAGCCATAGGTGATGCTTTGACTGTGGCCTCATTAAATACCTAGCTAAGTCATTCCCAGAATGACTTAGAAACTGTGAGATAATTCTGTGTATTGATTAAGCTGTTAAGTTTGTGCTAGATTGCTATGTAGCTACAGATAACTACTACAAATGGGAGGTGAAGTTCATGTCCCTGATGACACCACATGTCCTTCTGAGAGAGGAAAGGGGAGAAAGAGGAAGCCCCAAGAGCCAGAGTGAGCAATTCTGCCTCTACATTATTATAAACCCTCCAATTCAGCTCTCTCCAACTCAGACTCTCAGTTTCCTCCCTTAACGCAAAGACAGGTCCTCCCATCCTATTGTCATTTGAAGGATATAATGAAACACACTGGCCAAAGAAATAGCAATCGTTTAAATGGTAATCAGGTTCCCTGGCTGGCCTGTAAAAGCTACTCAACATGCCAAACACTGACACATTTAGAACAGTAAGAGAACTGTGACCATTATAAGAGCTATATTATGACCCTATGTGGCATAAAATAATTTTAACAAAGGAATACTTAAAATGTGATAGATTGGTCTTAAACATTGAATAAAACATGTTCTAAGAGACATATTGAGACTTGTTGGATTAGTGGTTTTGAGAACTGAATAAAAATTAAAACACCCAATTTTCACCTAAGTTTTTCTAATATGGGCTTCTTGAAAAACAAATGTAAATATTCTTACATTTTCCGATCAAGCACCTGTAGCTTTGACAAAACAAGTAACAATCATTCTCACAGCTGAAACTAACCCAGTGAACCAGACACCTCTTATCTCAGCAGGCCATCTTTCCACAAGCAGAAACTGGTAGGGAAATCCTACAATCACATCATTTGAAAGCTTAGAAACACTTAGAAACATTCATTAGTCTTTTAGTCCCAGCCACTCAGTTGTCAAATGATGACACATAGATCCAAAGACTTTAAGTGCCCTGTCCAGGGTCACTCCACAGCACAATGTAGGCCTCCTGTTTCCCAGGCTTCTTTATAATCAGGCCTACCAAACTTAGGCTTCAACTGAGAGACAAAATCAATGGCATCAAATATTCTGTGGGGGGAGAAAATAGGAACTAACATTTCATGACACTATAAAGCTCCTACAGTACTTCTAAAAAACTAAGCTCTGTGGCTAGAGGGAAAAATAACACCACATAAACATTCATACGAAATGTTCAATCCAGTTTCAAAAGCAATGCACAATATTTTCTAAGTAAACTGAAATGTTCCCAAAATAGGCTGTCTTTTCTTCTGAATAATCTGCCTTTTAAAAAATGAATAGGGAAGAAAATTTTTAAAAGGCTGGCACAGAAACTTGTGCAAGGATGTCTACTCCACTGCTTTATATATCTCTATTCCTAAATTCATCAATTCATTCAACAGGTATTTTGGGGCATCTACAAGTCCAAAGCATTGTGGTAAGCGCTGTCTGGATACAAGCAAATGATGCTTAGTAATATTTTCAGCACAAGCAACCATGTCTAAACAAGCAACCAATGCAGCAACAGAGATTTCCGGTATGTATTTTGGTAGGCTATTAGGAATGCAGACCACAGCTCTTTTCTCCTAGAAACTTCCATATTTAAAATAAATAGCTATTGGTTTTTCTGTGCAATGATATCGTCCCCAAGGTAGTAATGAGAGGTATCGAAAAAGGGATTAAAACACCCCAGGTCACAACCCTCCAGAACTCCTGTTATAGTACTCTCCTAGAAGCCCAAATTAAATATATATATATATATATATATATATATATATATATTTTTTTTTTTTTTTTTAAAGAAAGTGGCCTTTTACTCAACATTCTCCCTCCCGATCCTTTCCTCAGTACCAAGAATAAATATGTTTAAAACAAATTAGAAGTAAATAAGGGCTTACTTTTCCCCATATAGCCAGCAGTTTTCTCTGAATGCTTTGACATATTACTAAATAATACTAATGTCATTAAAAGTAAAAATAGTGCAAACTGACTATTTACCACATGCTAGGCTTGTTCCTTTAGATATACATATTTTCAGAAACATGGTCTCATTCTGTTGCTCAGGCCAGAGTGCAGTGGCACAATCATCGTTCACTGCAGCCATGACCTCCTACCTTCTGGGCTCAAGCAATTCTCCCATCTCAGCCTCCTGAGTAGCTGGGACTACAGGTGCATACTACCACACCCAGCTAATTTTTGTTTGTTCTTGTGCAGGTAGAGTCTCTCTATGTTGCCTATGCTGGTCTCAAACTCCAGGCTTCAAACAATCCTCCTTCTTGGCCTCCCAAAGTGTTGGGATTACAGGCATGAACCAACATGCCGGGCCTAGGCTCATTTCTAAATGTTTTACATGTACTAATTTATTGAATCATGCCAATTGTACTCTAAGGCATGTTACCATTACCATCCTAGTTTTACAGATGAGGGAGCTAAAACAGAGTTACTAAAAAAACAGGCACAGTTGTTCGGCAAACGACATTGCATGAAACGCATGCAATGCATCCAGTTGACAAAGTATTAGTGGGAAACCTCCACTCCCCTAGTTTCATTTGTAGAACTTTCCATTAACCTAATGGTTCAGACTTCTCTCCCACCTTCTACCTGGTGGAGGAGAAATTAATCATGTGAACAGTGAGTTTGAGAGAAAGGCTAGCTTGCCCAGAGATGGAGTATATCCCAGGCTGTTGCCTTCTACATTGTGAGAGGGAAATCAGTCTCACTCAAGTATGAAATACTAGAAAACCCATTTAACCAGCCAGCTTTATTTCCAGATCTCTATATTTCAAGTTACCATTGGTATATCCATTGGTCCCAAAATCAGATGAGAAAAAAAAAAGGCATCATTCAACTGTCCACCTCCCAAACTCTAACACAAATAATTATAATACCTAATTGGGTGGCAAGATATTTGAGAAAAAGGTAAATATTTTTTTACAAAAAAGGAACCCAAAACTCAAAAGTACATAAGAACATAACCAATCCAGTCCAATAAGGTGTCTGCAGAGATCATGAATGAATCTGCTCCTTTAACTCACTATCAAGGGGCATCTTAAAGGACAAGGCTATTTATCTACTTTCTTTACCGCATATGACCAGAAAGCACTGTTTCCTTTTCAAATAAATAAAATGCACACAGATAATCTTTTCTATTGGAGTATCTTAATTTAAAGTAGTAACAAATTCCTTAGCAATAGTCTCATTGTCACAAAGCATGCAAAGTATTTCAATATTGCACATTATCTTCCCAGTATGTCAAAGTCTGTATTTTTATCCATTGCATGGATACTTCTACCATAAAAAGTATGGTGACAAAAATGCTACTCACAACTCTGTAATAACAGAGGAATAAAAATGTCACCAATCTCTAAGTTTGTCATTTGATCTTTCCTCTCACCCTCTAAATGCAGTGTTTCTCACTTCAAAAATACATTTTTAAAAGGCATTCATTCTTTAACTTCTTTTTCTTTATTTTTATTTTCTTTAAATTATACCTTAATTTCTAGAATACATGGGCAGAACCTGCAGATATGGTTGGCTAAAGATTTTTAAAAAGGCATTCATTCAATAATATTGACTTTTTCTGGGGTAGAGTTTTTTTGTTTGTTTGCTTGTTTTTTGCTTTTAAGTTCAGGGGTACATGTGCAGTTTTGTTATGTACGTAAACTTGTGTCCTGGGGGTTTGTTGTACAGATTATTTCATCACCCAAGTATTAAGCTCAGCATCCATCAAGCATTCTTCCTGATGCTCTCCCTCCCCCACTGCTCCCCTCTGACAAGCTCCAGTGTGTGTTGTTCACCTCCATGTGTCCATGTGTTCTCATCATTCAGCTCCCATTGTGAGAATATGCAGTGTTTGGTTTTCTGTTCCTGTGTTAGTTTGCTAAGAATAACAGCCTCCAGCTCCATCCATGTCCCTGCAAAGGACATGATCTTGTTCTTTTTTATGGCTGCATAGTGTTCCATGGTGTATATGTACCACATTTTCTTTATCCAGTCTATCACTGATGGGCATTTAGGTTGATTCCATGTCTTTGCTATTGTGAATACTGCTGCAATGAACACATGTGTGCATGTATCTTTAGAATAGAACAATTTATCTTCCTTTAGGTATATACCCAGTAATGGGATGGCTGGGTTTCTTTAATGTGTGCAAGTTCCTTATAGATGCTGAATATCAGACCTTTGTCAAATGCAGAGTTTGCAAAACTTTTCTCCTATTATTTAGATTATCTATTTCCTCTGTTGATAGTTTCTTTCACTGTGCAGAAGCTCTTTAGTTTAATTAGATCTCATTTGTCAATTTTTGCTTTTGTTGAGATTGCTTTTGGCATCTTTTTCATGAAATCTTTGCCCGTGCCTATTTTAATGCAGATAATTTGATCTTCCCGCTTTACTATTCAAACAGCACTTAATAAGAATGATTTCCTCAGTGCTCTCTGGGCAAAAATTTCAAAATAGAAAACAAACCACATTTATCTCATAAGCTTAAAATACCTACTTTTCTATATATGTATATAGTTAAAGTCAGTAAATCAGCACTCGCAGCTATAGAGAACAAACAGTAGCCAGACCAGTACTTAGACACTTTGACCTTTGCAACAACCCTAATGTAGGTAAGCCATCTGTATTTTGCAAAGAAAAGCCTGAAGTTCAGAAAAATACAGTGACATGCCTGAGTTAATGTACTTACTAAGTGACAAGGCTCAACTTTAAATACAGTTCTATTTGAGCCAGTTTGTGGTTTTTCTCCGTTAGACCACTAACCATGAAAACCAAAAATAACAACAACAACAAAATTTCTAAGTAGCCAGAGGAAAAAATACACCATATAAGAATAATAATAAGAACGATGGTAGACATCTTACTTGAAACAGGAGTCCAGAAAACAATAATCAACATCTGAAGAGAAGGAAAAAAAAAAAAGACTGCATGTCCACCTAGAATTCTATATACAACAAAAAATTCTTTTTAAAGATGAATACATTTTCATACAAATGAAAACTGAGAGATTTGTTGCCAGTAGACCCACACTATAAGAAATGCTAAAGGAACCTCTTCAAGCTAAAGCAAAATGATGCCAGATATAAATTTGAACCTATAGAAAGGAATGAGGAACCTTGGAAATAATACATGTGTATTTTAACATGAAAGACTATTTTTCTCTTCATTCCTTTAAAACATATATGACTAATATATACTATATTAAAAGTATAATATTGTATTATGTAGTTTGTAACATATAGATATAAAATGTATGAAGACAACAGCACAACAGATGGGAAGAGACAAATGAAACCATATTATTATAGGTTTCTTATATTTTACATGAAATAATACCATATTAATTCAAGGAAAATTTTTACTTAGGATGAATATTGTAATCTGCAGAGAAACTGCAAAACAGCACTGCAAGAAAACTGAGAGAAATTAAAATGTAATACTAAAAAATATTCAATAAACAGAAGAAAATGAGATATAGAATTTTTTAAGTCTAAAGGATAGACACATAGGAAACAAGTTTATAATTACAGTAAATGTAAATAGACTTAACATTTTAATTAAAAGGCAGAAATCACCAGAATACATTTAAAAATGATTCCGAACTACATGCTACCTACAATAAATGCATTTTAAATACAAAGACACAGATAAACATGAGATAAAAGGATATACCAGTAGGAACTCTATAAAAAAACCAGACAAAGATAATAAAAGAAAACTACAGACTTATGTGACTCATAAAGCACACATGCAGAAATCCTCAACAAAATACAGGGTTAGCATAAGGACAAATAGAATAATTGGTCAAAACAGAGGCCACAACTAGACATACACATATACAACCAAAAGATTTTCTGACCAAGATGTCAGAGTAATTTAGTGAGTGTAAGAATAATCTTTTCAACAAATTGAGCAGAAACAAATAAATACTCATTGGGAAAGAAAAATGAATCCTGATTCCTATCTCACACTATTAACAAAAATTACTTAGTGGTTCATGCACCTGTAATCACAGCTACTTAAGAGGTCGAGGTGAGAGGATAACTTGAGCCCAGGAGTTCATATCCATCCTTGGCAACATAGAAAGACCCCATTTATTTAAAAAAAGTACTTTGAAAGAGGTCATACAACTAATCATAAAAGTTAAAATTGTAAAGTATTTTTTTTTTTTTGAGGCGGAGTTTCGCTCTTGTTACCCAGGCTGGAGTGCAATGGCGTGATCTCGGCTCACCGCAACCTCCACCTCCTGGGTTCAGGCAATTCTCCTGCCTCAGCCTCCTGAGTAGCTGGGATTACAGGCACGCGCCACCATGCCCAGCTAATTTTTGTATTTTTAGTAGAGACGGGGTTTCACCATGTTGACCAGGATGGTCTCGATCTCTTGACCTTGTGATCCACCCGCCTCGGCCTCCCGAAGTGCTGGGATTACAGGCTTGAGCCACCGCGCCCGGCCAAAATTGTAAAGTATTTATAGGAAAAGACAGGACAATGGCTTTGCAACAATAAGGTAGACAAAATACTAACAATAAAGAAAAACTAGCTAGTTGGACTTCATCAGTATCAAAACTGCTTTGGAAAGACACAGTTAAGAAAATAAAAAGACAACCACCAACTGGAAAAAATTCACCATACATGTATCTGACAAAAGACTTGTATCCAGAATACATAAAGAACTACCATAATTTAATTTTTGAAAAGTCATACAACCCAATTGTTAAAATAGCAAAAGACATGACAAGGTACTTCATAAACGAAGATGTATGAATGGTCAATAAGTACATGAAAAAAAATTTCAACATCATTAGTCACTAAGGAAACAACAGGAATCCACAAGATACCACTTTGCCCACACTAGAATAATTTTAAGAAGAATGAAAAAAGCAAGAGTTGGCAGACACTTGGAGTACTTTAGAGCATCTCTAAGTTGCTGATGGGCATGTTGAATTATAAAGCCCTTTAGAAAAATGTTTCACAATTTTAAAATAAATTTTATATAAGATTAAATATATACTTACCCAATAATATACTTTTAAGTACAGACCCAAAGTACATGAAAACTTGTGTCCACAAAAAGTCGTACAATAATGTTCACAGTAGTTATATTCATAATAGCCAAAAACTGTAGACCATTCAAAGGTCTATCAATAGGTGAGTAACTTCATACAATGGAATTCTACTCAATAGCATAAAGGAACAATCTATTGATACATGCAATAAAAGTATGAATCTATAAGAAATCAGCAAGTGGAGCAAAAGACACCAGGCGCATAAGCACACTCAGTGTAACTATGTATCTGAAGTTCTGAAAGAGGCAAAATCTATTGCTAGAATTACACTCACAATCATGTTTGCCTCTGGGATGGCACACCTGACTGAAAGTGGGCATAAGAGAACTTTTTGGGATGACAGAGATGTTGGTTCACTAAACTATTCCCTTCAAATTTGTACATTGCACATTGTATAAATTATACCCAAATTTTAAAATATATCACAAAATAATTTATTTGAATGAGTTCTGGAGGAGATACGGTCTCTCACAAGTCAAAAGTGTTTCTTTCTTCTCTTGGGGAACAACTTCTAAAGCCTCAAAAACAGAAGGTGTATGTGTTTAATTTACGCATGTCATTTTAAAAATATACACCCCCTTCAAAGCAAAGGAAAATGAACTATTTTCTGCTTTCTATCTAAATACTCTTTGATCATTTGTTCCAACCCAGGGGAATTAAAAGCAATCTGTCCTTAAGGTTTTGTTTAATTTTACTTACCACATTAACAATTTAAAGGCTGCTTTTAACAATTGAAGAGGAAAAAGACCCAAAAAGAAAATAAACTATAAAACACAAATCCAAGTTTTCTAATGTCTTATTAATTCTATAATACTTACCTACGATATTCCAGGTAAGACAATAGTCACTAGAGAAATGTAATTTAAATTTTACACCCTAATGTTAAGGTGCTGGTAAGTCTCGTGGAAGAGATATACATAAATAATTACCTTAAAGTGTAAATAAATGTTCTTGAATATAAATTGGTAAAGACCTCACTTGGGGAAAACATATCATTTTTTTTCTCCCTAAAATTATAACTTAATATTGATAAATATTATGTAAGAAGTAAATAAAATAAAGCCAGTTATTCCTTCTGAAGGAAACAATGATTTTAAGAAAAAATTATTTTATTAACTATCTCAATGTAAACATATATTTCTTAGCTTAAAAATCTAACCCATATTTTTTCTGCTTCTTTTAAAATTATTTTTTAATTGACAAAAATTATGCACATTTATCATGTATAACATCTGGGTTTGAAAAACATATACATTGTGGAACAGCTAAATGGAACTAATTAACATATGCATTACCTCACACATCATGTTTTGTGGTAAGAACACTTTAAATCTACTCTTTTATCAATTTTCAAGCATATGATACATGGTTATTTACTACAGTCATCATGAAGTACAACAGATCTCTTGTCCATAGTCATTTTAAAGAAAATAATCCCAGGTGCAGCAAAGGAGACTAGGCAACTTGTCTTATACCACTTCCTCATACCCTTCACCCCCAAATCCTATAGCTGGTTCAAATGGGATAGGTTCCAGTGCAAAGTAATCTGAAGGCTAGTCAGAAACTGTAGTGACTGGCTCAAAAATGAAGAGATGGGATAGATCAATTTCACAGTCTCAGGAATCCAAACTGGGAAACAAATTCTTTCCCTTCCATTTTCTCCTAAGCCTACTTTTGTACCCCCACTGTATATTTGAAACTATCCATTTCAAAATCAACAATGACTTCCAGCACTGCTGTAGGCAGTAGTCAGTTTTCAGGCATTGCCTTTCGCCAGTAGTTAGTTCTCAGTTGCCATTTAACAAGACCTGTCAGCAGCAGGCAACACAGATGACCTCCTGCTGCTTCTTCAAACACTTTCTGCACTCACCCTTCAGAACACCACACAGTACTTTGTCACCTTTCTTTCTCACTCTTTTTTGAGGGCTCTCCCTTATTTCTGCAAGTGCCCAAGGGTTCACTGAATTCTCAGACCTCTTTCCTATCATCATTCACTCTTTAAATCAGTGGTTCCCAAATGTTTTAGTTCTAAGATCCCTTTACACTTTAAAAAATTATTGAGGAACTCAAAAAGTTCTTATTTATGAGGATTATGTCTTCAGATAACTACTGTATTGGAAAACTGATAACATTTTAAAGTATTTGTTAATTCATCTAAAAGCAAGGATAAACTCATTCACATGTGAACATTAAAAAAAAAAAAAAAATTGCCAGAGCAGTAGCTTACACCTGTATTACTAACATTTTAGGAGCCGAGCAAGGAGGATAGCTTGGGCCCATGAGTTCAAGACCATCCTGGGCACCATAGGGAGACCTCATCTCTACAAAAAAAAAAAAAAATTTAGCTGGGCATGGTGGTACACACCTGTGGTCTCAGCTATTTGGGAGGCTGAGGCAGGAGGATCACTTGAGGCCAAGAGGTGGAGGCTGTAGTGAGCCATGATGGCTCCACTGCACTTAAGCCTGGGCAATAGAGCAAGACCTTCTCTCAAAAAAAAAATTAATGAAAATTTTGTCTTCTAAAACAATATAAAAAGGGTATATTTTTTAACATTTTTGCAAATCTCTTTAATAAATGGCTTAAGACAAAATCATGAATTCCCTTACTAATGTCTGCATTCACTCTATTGTGATACCATATACAGCCTCTGGAAAACTCTACTGTACACTAGAGAATGATTGTGAAAAAAGGGAAATAAAAATGAAAAGACATGTACAGACTAGGAGAAAATATTTGCAAAAGACATACTGATAAAGGCTTGTTATCCAAAATATTCAAAGAAGTCTTAAAACTTGACAATAAGGAAACAAATAACTTGATTTAAAAATGTAAAGATATTAAAGGAGAAATCACCAAAGAAGACATATGGATGAAAAATAAGCATACGAAAAGAGCTCCACATCATATGTCATCAGGGAAATGCAAATTAAGACAATAATAACATACCACTACATGCCTACTGAAATTTTTTTCAGTCTTTAAATCTCACATGTAAAATGAGAATAGAGGAATTTTTAAAGCAACCTAATATACATTTTAAAAAGAGAGAGAGAAAAAAAAAGCAGAAAGGGTAGTTCCTAAAATTTATTTCTTAACCTTAAGAGCTCTGGAAAACCAGGTAATAATTCTGAGGTTCCATTAGTTAAGCACAGAAAACTAATCCATCTACCTACCCACCTATCTATGACTTTTGCTTGAGAACAGATACAGTTAAATCCTCAGTGCTCACAATGTGTAACATATTCTGCTAGGAGCTGGAAAGTTTCCTAAAATGAACAATAATTTCCTTTTAGAGTAACCTGGGGTAGTGGAGAGGGTACAGGGCTTTGATTATGACTGATCTGAGTTTGAACAAGAGGTCCAATGCTTATGAGCTATGTAGTCTTAGACAAGGCTGAGCTCCAGTTTCCTACAAAATAAAAAAAGGATCAAGGCGTCTGCATTTCACCCTGAACTACTATTCTTCCCTAGGATGGTCTTGCACCAAATAGAGCAGGCTCACCCCTCCACCATCTTCACGTCCTTACTTAGATGTTTCCTTCTCAATGAGGCCCTCCCTGGCTTCTCTACAAACAGTGTGTGTGAATGTGCATTTGTATATGTACACGCACGTGCGCGCGCACGCGCGCGCACACACACACACACACGGCCCACTTAGACTTATACTCCCCATCCACATCTCTGCTTTATTTTTTGCCATAACATCTGATCCAAGAGGTTATCAGTGATAACCCTGATCACCACTTAGCATGCATGTAACTTATTCATCTAGTTTGCCATCTTTCTCCTACTAGACTATTAGCTCCATATTACAGGCGTTGGTTGTTCTTTGTGTTCCACTTGTCAGTTTTGCTCACTGCCTAAAGTGAGGGCCTAGAAGATGAAAGTGTCACTAAAAATCCACAGAACGAAGTAAGATAATAAAGTTCCCTGCAAGATTCCAGGGCTTCATTCAAGATCACGTAAATAAAGACCTTAGGATATAAGAGGCACTTAGGTGAAATTATCTTTAGAGAAGAGACTACATGAAACCATTAATAGAATTTTTTAAAAATAATGAGAATAACAGTGTCAAAGATGACACAAGAGAATTGGTTAAGCACAAAAACATGACAGAAGAAATAATTTCTATAAATCCATGGTAGTAAAATCACATCATTCTGGGTTATTCTATATAATGAGGCTAAGACATTTATACTTTTCTTTACAGGAAACAAAATTTAAGAGAGGAGTGCATGTGAAAGCAGATTAAGGATTACAAGTGGATGTTATTTACGTGTCCTTCACCCCTGGTTAGCCAGCCCTAACTGGCCCAGTAACTGAAACAGATAACAAACTCAGTTTTATTTTTCTTTGATTTATTCACTTTAACAGAAGGAAAAGAAATAGAATGTGAGAATGTTGAGACCATAATCATGCCTTTAAAATATTTTTCTTGACAACTGCTTTTCTGATCATATGGGAGTCTATAGTGAGTATATTAATAATTAACACTTGCCCAGCAAGCATTTTAGAAAACAAAGATTTCATAAATAAGCTATTAATTACCTAATTTTTGTTTTGATTATGGTTTCTTTCCCAAAATAGTACAGGAAGAAATAAATATAGAAAGTCAATATAAAAATACCTGACACATTTTTAAATGTAATATAAAAAAATTATCAAGTGCCCCAAGATTTTAAAACTCCCTATAAAAAAGAGAAAAAGGGCAGGGCGCCATAGCTCACTCCTGTAATCCCAGCACTTTGGGAGGCCGAGGTGGGCAGATCATGAGGTCAGGAGTTCAAGACCAGACTGGCCAACATGGTGAAACCCTATATCTACTAAAAAAAATACAAAAATTAGCTGGGCATGTTGGTTCGTGCCTGTAATCCCAGCTACTTAGGAGGCTGAGGTAGGAGAATTGCTTGAACTGGGATCCAGGAGGCGGAGGTTGCAGTGAGCCAAGATGGCACCACTGCACTCCAGCATGGGCTTACAGAGCGAGACTCCATCCCAGCAAAAAGAGAGAGAGAGAGAGAGAGAGAGAGAGAGAGACTTATGCACATCAATAAAGCTTTCTTCATTTTAATAAAGGATTTCCTAATAAATCCTTTAAAATTAGTAAACTTTCCTTATCAATTTAAATTTATTCAATTTATTGAAAGTATCATTGATGTAATATTCAGAAATGTACTCATTACATTAAAAATGCTAATAACTGTAAAAAAAAAGAAAACTCTAGGAGAATTTATGTTATAAAATTTGAGCAAAAAATAAACTGGATGCTTTGGATTAAGGAATTTTAAAGTCCGAAAATATTTATAACATGAGATGCAAACTATTTTCTTCCTTAGAAACTATTCCCAATATGAAGTAAATATTATAATTATTAAACAATGATTTTTAATGGCTAATGTGGAGATCTGTGAATCTTACATATTTTACAAAATTAAAACTTCCAAACACAACTACTTAACAAGCAATCATAATATAGTTTTCTAAGGCCTGCAAATATTAATTTAAAATTTCTTTTTTTTTTTTTTTTTGAGACGTAGTTTCGCTCTTGTTACCCAGGCTGGAGTGCAATGGCGCGATCTCGGCTCACCGCAACCTCCGCCTCCCGGGTTCAGGCAATTCTCCTGCCCCAGCCTCCTGAGTCGCTGGGATTACAGGCACGCGCCATCATGCCCAGCTAATTTTTTGTATTTTTAGTAAAGACGGGGTTTCACCATGTTGACCAGGATGGTCTCGATCTCTTGACCTCGTGATCCACCCGCCTCGGCCTCCCACAGTGCTGGGATTACAGGCTTGAGCCACCGCGCCGGGCCTAATTTAAAAATTTCTAATCATAACGTAGTCTTATGTTAGTACGCGGCTGACAAATGATGCTATTAATCCAATTGGCGTGTTTACCGTGCTATGTTGCTGGCTCCTCTTACCGCAAAGATTTAAAGCACATTACTAACTTTCAAAGAACCTCAAAACACATAACCGTACCAGGCAATTATTATCCCTACTCTGATCATTAAAACTTGAGCATTCTACCAATTTAAATCAACATTTATTCCATTTAATATTTCCTTAATACCACAATACATACTAAAAATTATTCATCAGCTTAAGTTATACAAAACATACTACTGGTTGCAGGAAATTATGTTCTAATGTGGCAATGAAGACTGAGAGCTTGGTCAGAGACGACTACTTGCATTATAACAGTAACATGAGCAGCAGACGCCTTCTACAGAATTAATATAACATGGGATTCTGAAGAAAATAAAATTAAAGTTCATAAGAGCAGATGATTCATTCAGGTTAGTGAGTGGCACACGTATGTGTTACATATTTCTATCAGATGGCAATGCTTCTCACTAGATGTATCCCTATTTAGTGCTGAAGAATTACAAAGTCAGCTGAATTTTCAAATTCTGTAGATCTGCACATTGCACGTTTAAGTTATAACATTAAAAATATCTTCTTGAGACTAGTGTCTTTTTTTGAAATCATTGTCATATTCAACTAATTGTAACTATTTTTCCCCTTACAAATAATATTACACTCATTCAGAATCAAATGAAATAATATTGAGTGAAAGGACTAAGGTACTACAGGGTCTCTCTTAGGGTATCATTATATGGATCCATGGCAGGTATCATGTAACAAATAATATTTCCTTATTATTTGTTATTTCTCAGTTATAGAGCATTACTTAGGAATCAAATCCTACTTAGAGGGGTAAAATGTATATAATATATATAGTAAAATATTAGAAAATTAATCTATAAATATATATAGTAAAATGTTGGACAATCAATAAATCAATGGGCAAAAACAAATCTCATTTCAATAAATAATATCTTCAAGACATCAAAGTCTCAGCCAATTCAGAAACCATATTACAAGGGATTATCCTCCACCTCACTCTTCACCTAATCTGACTGTACAGCAGACATTTAAATTAAAAGAGGAGGCTGAGCTGTACCTAAGTTTTTAATGATTTTTTGAGTTCTGTCATAAATGTGTTCCTGCTTTATCTATCAGAAGCACACACTAAAAACAAAAAAATAAAATTGTCTATTTTTGCAGAATGATACACTACATACCTTAAACTGCTCTCTCCTAATGAAAACAATTGAAGGAGAATAAATTATAAAATCTTTGTAAATGCACCAATGAGGTGACAATAAAACATGAAATTCACAGAGGCTAAAACAAAGTAAGAGTGAGAATGCTGGGAGGTAGAAAAGCACCAAGGCCACAATCCTAGTCATACAGAACTTCTATTATAATGACTGCATGGAGCGAGAGAGAAAAGATAAAACCAGGACCACTCAAGCTGGTGAGTTTAACAGACCCCTGAGTAAAACTGGAAAACTGGAAGTTCACAAAACTATACCCTCAGTCTATGGGCGAATTAGAAATAAACTTGCTACACCAAAAGAGAAACTGCTTGTTCAACCCTAGCATCTTCAGGGGATGGAAAATCTCCCTTGAGAATTCATAACCAACAACTAGTATTTATGTTGTTTTGTGATCTAAATTTGCGCCATATGCTTCAAAAACCCTCAGGCAGGGAATATAATATAAAGAGTATCCAGATTGATAGCGGCTACAGGTACCTGGCAGAAGCAAATATAATACTCTCCGGAAAAATCTACTTTCAATCTAGGCCTCAAAGAACTCACACAGATAAAACTTCCAAAGAATATGAGTTCACAGTCAATAAATCATAGAAATACAAAGAAATTAGAGATATTTACGAGAGCTGAGAGAAACAGGCAAATGAATCAGATCTGAAAACATTTCAAATACTAGAATTATTAGCATAAAATAAGTATATTTAATATCTTTCAATAAATAAGAGAATTTAAAAGGGAGTATAATTTTACCTGAAAAAAAATACCATGTTGACTTGAAAAGGGACCAAAAATGGTATTTAAAAATTAAAAGATAAAAAACTCTTGTTAATTCATTCAACATACATTTATTAAGCACCTATGTACTATTACACCTTGGTCTAGGATCTGGGGATAAAACAGTAGGATAAAAAATAAAATAAAATAAAAGTTAACAATATAAATAGTCCCATCATCAAGGACAGCTTAAACAGCAGATTAGAAATAGCTGAAGAAACTGGTGAACCAAATGACAAATCCAAAGAAACTGTCCAGAATTGTAACATAAAGATGATGACATCAAAATATGAAAGAAGGATGTGGAAGATGAGTGAGAAAGTCCAACATGCCTTCTTTAATTTCCAGAAGAAAATAATAAAGACAATGAGGAAGAGGTATTATTCTAAGAAATAATGATAAAATATTCCTAATAGCAATCTTTAGGCCCAGAAAACCCAAAGATTCTCAGGGAGAAAGGGAGATAGAAGGAAAATGAAGGAAGAAAGTAAGGAAGAAAAGAAAGAGGCCATATACACAGTTTCTATTTTTAGTATTTGAAAGTATTGGAAGGAAGGAAGGAAGGAAGGAAGGAGGGAGGGAGGGAGGGAGGGTAGGTTGGTTCCCCCCCTTAGATATAAGCAAATCACAGACTTCTAAAAACAAAGCAAAATCTTTAAAGCAGCCAGAAAGAAAGAAAAGATGATCTATTCAAACTAAACTTTGAACATCAAACAGGATTTACATAGGCAAAAAAGAAAAGAAAGAAATTAGTTTTCCAGACAGCAGCTTGAGCAAAAGCACAAAAAAAAGGAGAACAGAAAGTCTAGGTAGAGCTTCAAGTTTGGGCTGGGTAAAAGCAGGGATAAGGCTGGAAATACATGTTGGGGACAGATATGGAGGGCCTCACATGCCGAGCTAAAGAGTCTGGGCTTTATCACTCTGAAGTGAGTAAAGGCTTTTAAGAAGGAAATAGAATTATGAATATAGCACCAGAAAAACTAACCAATCGCTAGATCAGATGCAGAGATACCAAGGGAAAGGCTATTAAAATAGACTAGCCTGTGGTGAAAGGGACCTCACTAGAGTGGTGATAGAGTAGTGAAAAGGAACAAAAAGAAACAGAGAAAAAGGACAACAAAAAGGGGAAAAAATGGGAAAAAAATCAGCGAGGCTTAGTGATCCATTCAACATGGGCCACAATCAGTCTAAGATGCTTACAGTAATCAATCCAAGGTCTCTCTCTTCAATCTTTATGAGCAGCTTATCACAATTTTCCCCTGAATGGACTGAAAATTTCTTTTTATATGCTACAGGCCAGCAATTTATTATTATTTTAAAATTCTGCTTTAACAAACTACTCAAGAAATGAAGTTATCTCAGTTTTTACCATTGAAATCTGGCTCTTGATAAAGCTTAATTGCTATAGAAAACACAATTTTGATGGAGGAAATCTCACCTTTCCTGTGAATTATTTAATGAGAGCATTGGTGAATACAAAAATTCACCCACTTATATGCAGTACAAGAAGTAAATCGCCAACAAGAACATAGGTCCTACATTTTAGACCTGATCTAAAATAGTCTTTCCTACCCGAAAACACTCTGTTGCCCTATTTTCTTTCCAGCATCATATTTGAAATATTGTTTACCTCTCTCTTTATTACTTGTCTTCTTAAAGACCCTGCCGCACCCCTTTTGGACTGTAAATTCCATGACAGATGTAATCTTCTTTGTTTGCCTTGCTCACTATTGTGGTCTAGTACCTAGAACAGTACCAGGCATAAAGTAGAGATATTCAATAGATAAATGAATACCAGAATGAGTGACTATACCCAGGGCTGCAGCACTGCACAATTCCAGGGGTGTCATTCATTCATATCTGGTTGAATGTCACCCCAGTAGTTGCAGCTATATACACAGTTCCTATACAAACAGCTCAGGCCCTACTCAACACCAATGTGTCCTGTTATGTTTGCAAATTGGTCATAATTTATCCCTTAACTGATGGGAAAAACAAGAATTTTCTCTCCAGTTTTCACCTCAAGGTGAAGCTCATTCTTTGAATAACTGAACATATATTAACATTAAGGTCTTCATACATTGATACCCCTGCACCAACTGTCTGGTAAATAAAGCTAAGATTTTTAACTGTGATTAAGAATTCTGGGCACCAATTGTAAATTAGCCATCAAAAACTATTTAGTGAGTTCCTCAGTCTTTGATGGTTAAAATTATCTTTGGGGAAAATTTTTTAGTCAGTCAACTGAGCTGTGGAACAAAAACCACTAAAATTTTTTATTTGGGAGTAGCTGGTTCTGTGATTCACAAATATAAATCTTCAATTTAAGAGAGCCCACCCAAAACGTTTTAAATGAGTCTAGAAATAGATAATGAAGATTTCACAGACTGTCTTGCTGAATTTCATATACCACATCACTCTGATGGAACGATCATCTTCCTACTGGGTGATCCACATCAACAGGAATATAGCAACCAGTCTCCTATGGGCCTTTAATAGGTTATACTTTCCACTACTCACTGCTCTGATCACTAAAAGTTTACTTTCTACCACCAATGCTTGTAAGGCTATCACTCTTTCATCTCTCCTAAACCTAACATTTCTGAGCTGCCTCTATTGAAACCACTATTGTAAAAGCAGTCTAATCTAAGAGAATTCCAATCAGAGGACCTACAGTAAATATCAAACCCAAGAAGGACTGTGTCACTGAAGGAGAATTACAAGCACAATGGAAACTGGGAAGTAATACTGTGTAAACATCTGTTTTCACGTCTTTTTCATCCACCCATAGGATCTACACTGCCCCAGTGATTTTCACAGTCTTTACTCCTTTAAGCAGCAGTCCTTTCTTTCAGCAAAAAATGTGGAAGTTCAATACATAAAACATACAAAGGCAGAGCTGCTGGTTGATGGCACAATAAGGAGGTCAATGGCTTTGTCTTCCTCCCTCACCCCTTACTTACCCACATGACACTATGGAATCCCAAGGGAAATAAGGAACCCTGTCTGAAAAGTAATGGTTTAGTGAGGATGATAATGATTTAACCTAATATAGTCTTTAAGAGAACAGTAAATACTAATAAGTCATAGTCTTAGCTGCATAGGAGTCTTTTCTGAGTAGAGGGCTTTTGCTAAATGTTTACACATTTCAGTTGTAATCAGCTTCTCAATTTGATAACTTTAATACCTAGCAGCACAAATCTCTTTGGTTTCAGGAAAAGTTACAGTAGTACTACATTATGCATGTCTCTCCAACCACATTCATGACATCTGTGGTTTCCTCAGGTAAGTGTAGATGCTGAGCTAGGGTCTGGCCCATGTGAAATATTTAGGAGAAGAAAAAAGGTTTAGTTAAGTAGTAAATCAACTAAGAGAGCCAAATCACCTGCAAATCAGGATTTGAGAGATTTTATCTAAGTATGAAAATACCGAAGTTATTTGTCACAGACGAGCCACCTCAAAGAAATAAAAATGGGGTTTCCAAGTTTCCCAGTCAAAAGAGAATTTTCCTGTTCTACAGTCATGCACAGCATTTGTAGTGGGAAACTTCAGGTCAGGTTCATTGCATGATGTGACAGGGAATGTGATCAAAACTGGGTTTTCTCATCATATCCTAAACCATCATTAGTTATTTTATAAGATTATGAAAACTAGTGGCAATTACATTATTGTTTTTTAGAGAGGTTTTAACTAAAATGAATCAGGTTTACCAATAGAATGGATTCACTTATGCTATTACCCAAAGAGAGTACTTATAGCCACTGAAAGTATGTTGTAAAAGAACATTTAAGCACATAGGAAAAATGCTGCAATTATACTAGGTAAAAATGGATATAGAACACTATGATTTTAAGTTTGCATTTTTAAAAAGACATACATATTCATAGAAATAAAAACTGGAAGCATCTTTACCAAAATATTATCAATGGCTATATCTGAGTGGTAGTCTTTATTCTGTTGTTTAAACTTTTCAATATTTACCAAATTTTCTTTTTTTCCTTTTTGTTCAGACTTAAACAAATGTCTTTTATCTTTTTCTTCTTTTCTAGCTTTATCTTAGCTTCAGGAGAGTCATTTGCAGGTTTGTTATATGGGTAAGTTGCGTGTTGCTGAGGTTTGGTGTACGAAGGATCCCATCACCAGGGTAGTAAGGACAGTACCCAACAGCCTTCCAGTCCATGCCTCCCCCAACCTCTCTCTCAAGCATTCACCACTGTCCACTGTTCCCATCTTTATGTATTCAATGTTTAGCTCCCACTTATAAGTGAGAACATGTGCTTTTTGGTTTTCTGTTCCTGTGTTAGTTTGTTTCAAATAATGGTCTCCAGGTGCATCCACGTTACTGCAAAGGACATGATTTCATTCTTTTTTATGGCTGTGGAATATTCATCAAACTTTGTATGCAGAATCAGGAAAAGACACTTAAAAGCAGAAAGAAATTTTATTTTCTGAAACAAAATGGTGTACCTAATATTCTGAGATTTTCTGTCCTCAACTGTGTGATTGTGTGGCCCAATTCCAGTCCCAACTTGCTTTGGAAGAAACAGCTGCCCATGCAACCACTAAGGTGAGCAACCATAACTGCTGCTAGCAGCATAGTCAGCACTAGGTATGAAATGACATGCAGCCCAAGCAAACACATCCAGTTCTCAAGAGTGGCTTAGGGCATCATTCACCAGAATTGCCACCATCCTGATAAAACCTCGTTGATGAACAACACCAAGCCCATCTAGAAGCTTTTGCTTCTGTGAGGATGAGGTTAATTTAGCTGTTTAGGACTGCCTTTGTATGAATGCTAAACATAAGAAAATTCTTAGACATGTTTATGATCTACATGTCACCAATGTGTATAATCAGCAAGGCAACGTAATTCTTAGGAACGCTGCCAGTGAAAAATAGATCTAGGTTCAATTCTGGCTCTGCCATGAGCTTGGGTAAGTTTAATAATTTTATAAACCTCAGTGTATTCATCTTTCAGTGAGGTTGGCCACATCTATCTTTCAGGGTTTTTATGATGATTTAAAGTGTTTTTCAGCATGTACATCTACTAATTTAATGAGAATATTCTAGAAGCCTAAATATATAGACATTTCAAATCACTTAGCCCATTATTGAAAAAAAATCAGATACCATATATTGTTAAACTTCCTTAAACTTAAAACCTATATCCTTCTGTATAGGGCAACTTCCCAGCTACACACACTGAAAGTGGTCACTGAGCCAAAACTAAGTACTTGAATAGATGTTCTATATTTTAAAGAATTCAGATTCTAAAACAAGTTTGTGAACTATAGGAGAATATTTCTGGCAAAATCTTATCCTTCTTCTATGACATCTTCAATAACTCTGTACTAGTAGGATCATATTAGAAATATAAAAGTCCACTTCTGTCTCCCATGCTAGACTCATAATCGACTCAGAAAACATAGAATCAGTAAAGACATCAGAGCCTATGTGAGAAAGGGGGAATATTTTAATAATGTCTCATACCATAATATATTCTCAGTGATATTATAAAAATAATAAATGTTGAAAATATTTAACTTTAATGATTCAAATTAAGTGTTATAATTATTAACCCAATAAAATGCCATGAAATGGGGAAAAAGTAGCAAAAGCTGAAAAAAGTAGAGAAGATGAAAATTACACAAGAATTTTTTTTTTTTTTTTAGATGAAGTTTCGCTCTTGTTGCCCAAGCTAGAGTGCAGTGGGGATATCTCAGCTCACTACAACCTCTGCCTTTCAGTTCAAGTGATTCTCCTGCCTCAACCCTCTGAGTAGCTGGCACTATAGGCACATGCCACCACACCCAGCTAATTTTTGTATTTTTAGTAGAGACGGGGTCCCACCATGTTGGCCAAGCTGGTCTCAAAGCCCTGACCTCAGGGGATCTCCCCTCCTTGGCCTCCCAAAGTGCTGGGATTACAGGGATGAGACACCACACTCAGCCAAATAAGGATATTTTTACAACTCTGCTTCAAAATGGGAATACAGCTGGGCATACTATTTCTACAGTATACAAGTTAAGACAAACAGACCCAATGATGAATCCCATTCCTGCCACTTACTCTCTGGGAAATAGCAGGCCAGCTGTTTAACTACTGGGAACCTTATTTCCTCATCTGCAAAATGGGACTTGCTTAATGCTTTAATGATGGGTGACAAACACACGTAAAACACTCAGTACAAGGTACATTTATAGTGTTCTTCATTAGCAGATGGAAAAAAACTACAAAAATCCTAAAGGATCAAGGTAACATATGACAATGACATAGGCTATGCCTTACGTAGAGAGCCAGTGCATCCAAAGCCAGACATCCACCAAAGGTCACAGGATATGAAATAATGGGTGTCCCTGACCTTGATGATACGTTGTTGAGGAGATAAAAATTAAAGGCTAAAATCAAGAAAATGAGGTAAACATTTAACAGGGGTCTTGGAGAAAAGGAGGTCAAAGTAAATGACTAAGAGGAAACCAGTCAATCTGATACAACCACATCCAATCAGATATGGCCTTGATGATGTGCAGGAAAAAGTAAAGCCAGTAAGAATCAGCTGGTTTATGGGGCACATTTGCTGAGCTTTGATATTGACTGCTCTACTCCCAGGAAAAAAGAAAACGAGGTCTTCAACTAGAAATTTGCTATCACTTTCATGTGACAAGAGTTTAATGTCATTGAGTCGCTGGGAAGGACATTAGAGGGGCTGAATCAGAGTTCATCAAAGAGTGATGAACAGTGATAACCCACCACACAGTCAAGGTTACAGAATGACAGACACCAGAAATTTCAGGCCTGAAAATTCTGCCCTATTATCAGTGGGATTCAAGAGAAGAGCTCATTCCCTGAGAATGACTCCGCTTGACTGAGTAGAGCAGAGTGGGCCACATCAGGTTCAATCCAAGTTCTCTGTTAATACATACCTCCAACAGCTACTGTTTTGCATGTATTGATAGGTTTCTTTAAAAGTATTCTTGAGTATACTTGCTGAGGCAGGGTCTTGTCTTCTATTTCATGTTTCCCAACCAGACACTTTTGGGCATCCCAAAGAACTCAATGGTGTGCCTGGAACAGAGAAGCAGTTTCAGCTTAACTACTTCAAAATGGAATCACAAAATTCTAAAGCTGAGAGAGATCATATAAATTCAGTGCAGCTCACCATAAATAAAAGGATTAAAGTACTTATAAACTTGGAAACAAAGAATTCATAATGAACATTTCCTACCTCCTCCCACTTTTTTCTTTCTTTCTAGCTTTTTAATTTTTGTATTTTTATAGTACTATAATATATACATATAGCATCAAGCTTACTCCATCATAAAAGTTAAGTCTTTAGCCCTATAACTATAAAAAGGTGTTTCTCCTTTTATATATTTATCTACTATTTCAGTTGCCAATAAATAATTGATTATCACAAGTTAACTATAAGTTTGAAGCTGAAGCTTCAAACTGAAAACAAATGTAACTACTGAGTTATCATCTTTACAAGTTGACTTATAAAAATGTCATCATCTCTCTGGGCCCAAAATACGACTCTCATAAGTAACAGCTTTTATATTTATATATGTGTAAATGGTACACATTTCCTGGTAGCATAATCAGGAAGCTAGAGATAGTGTTTTGTATTAGATAAAGAACTAAGAGGGTAATTCATTTAGTGCCTCATTCGTAGGAATTTGTACTTACATGTGAAAGAATACGAAATCTAATGTAGCTAGAAAGGTAGTATGTTTTAGTTTTATCATATTTAATTTAATCTGTAACATTTTATTTTTTCCTGTGATAATCTATAAGAAGCAGACTCTCAACCCTTTTTTTAGGATAATGTAAGCTTTACAGTATTGAGTATTTGATGAAAACTAAGCCTGTTCCATTCCTCCCCACTTAAATTTCAGAATAATCATTAACTCCTTAAAGCTATCCCTGGACCCCAGGTTAAAAATTAAAAGGAAGAAATAAATAAATAAGGAATAAATACAATAAAAAGGAAGCAAAGAAATAGAAACAATTATTTCTAGAGGTTAGATGTCACAACAGGAAATAGGAGACACCATTTTTTAAAGTCCTTTTAAATATTATTTTAAAGGGCAAGACAGATGTTGGGGTTATAGATGGCCAATGGAATAGGCCTGTTTATCTCTGCTTCCCTCCCATCAAAATGCTAGTAAAGAGGAAAACATTTATAAATCCATAAAGACAAAGGGAATAGAAAACTATTATTAGAGCAAACAATAGGCATCACTGATGTCTGGAAAGCAAAGATGACTGTAGAGTCAAGCAGAACCAGTGGGAACCTCCCTGCCCGTGAAGCAAAGAGCCGGCTGACTGTGACAGAAATGCTTAGGAAATGATGGAGCTTCCAGTTCCTCAGAAGGGGAGTGGAAAGGGCTGAAAAGAAGGGGGTGGTGAAGTGTGTATCAAAAAAAAAAGATCCTTGCCCTGCACCATAAAGTTAACTCAAAATGGACTAAACACCTAAAAGTAAGACCTGAAACTATACAATTCCTAGAAAGAAAAAAAAAAAAAAAAANAAAAAACATAGAGGAAAAGCTTCATGACACTGGAGTTGGCAATGACTTTTTGGATATGACACCAAAAGCACAGGTGAAAAACACAAAATAAGCAAATGGGTCTACATCAAACTTAAAAACTAAAGGAAGCAATCAACAGAGTGAAAGGGCAACCCACAGAAATTATCTGTAAACCATATATCTAACAAGGTGTTAATATCCAGAATACCTAAAGAATACCCACAATTCAACAACAAAAAGCCAAATAATAACTAAAAATTGGCAAAGGACTTGAATGGACATTTCTCCAAAGAAGATATACAAATGATAACAAGCACATGAAAAGATATTCAACATCCCTAATCATCAGGAAAACGCAAATCAAAACCACAATAAGATATCATCTCACACCCATTAGAATGGTCACTATTAAAAAAAAAAAAGAAAATAGCAAGTGTTGGCAAAGATGTGGAGAAACTGATTGGAATATTTGTACACTGTTGGTGGAAATGTCCAATGGTACAGCCACTATGGAATATAGTCTGGTAGTTCCTCAAAACATTAAAAATAGAACTACTGTATGATACAGCAAGCTAACTTCTGGTATGCATCTGACAGAATTGAAAGCAGGATCTTAAAGAGATATTTGCACACCCTGTTCACTTCAGCATTACTCACAATAGCCAAGTAGATGCAACCTATATATCCAATGGCAAGTGAATAAAGAAAACATGGTATATACATACAACGGAATATTATTCAACCTTAAAAAGAAGGAAATCCTCTTCTATGGTGCAACATGGATGAGCCCTGATGAGATTATACAAAGTAAAACAAGCCAGTCACAAAAAGACAAATATTACATGATTCCACTTATATGAGGTATCTAAAGTAGCCAAAGTTACAGAAACAGAAGGTGATTCATAGCTGCCAGAGGCTAGACAGGCAGGATAAAGGGGTGTTGATGTTCAATGGGCATAGAGTTTCAGTTTTGCAACATAAAAATGTTCTAGAGAGTTTTTGTACAACAATGTGCACATAGTTAACACTACTCTATACTTAAAAATGGTTATATTTTATGTTATGTGTTTTTTATCACAATAAAAAAAATCAGAGACTATCCTGGATTATTGAATGGGTCTAATGTAATCACAAGGGTCTTTAAAAGTGGAAGTGGTAGACTGAAGAGGAAGTCAGAGTAATACAATGTGAGGCTTGACCCACCATTGCTGATGTTAAAGATGGAAAGTGACCAGAAGCCAAAGAATGCAGCCAGCAGCTAGAACCAAAAAAAAAAAAAAAAGCGGATGTGGGGGAAAGGGACTCTCCCCTAGAGAAAAGTGGATATGGTAGACAGAAGAGGAAGTCAGAGTAAAGCAATGTGAGACTATTCGACCCATCGTTGCTGACTTTAAAGATGGAAAGGGACCAGGAGCCAAGGAATACAGCCAGCAGCTAGAAGTTTAAAAAAAAAAAAAAAAAAAAAAAAGAGTGTAGCCTATGTACACCTGTTTTGTTTCATTTTTGTTTTGTTTTGATATAGGTTCTCATGGGTCTCACTTTGTCTCCCAGGCTAGAGTGCGGTGGCACAATCCCTGCTCACTGCGACCTCCACCTCCAGGGCTCAAGTGATTCACATGCCTCAGCCTCCTGAGTAGCTGGGACTACAGATGTCTAATACCACACCTGGCTAATTTTTGTATTTTTTTGTAGAGACAGAGTTTCACCATGTTGGCCAGGCTGGTCTCAAACTCCTGACCTTAAGTGATCCACCCACCTTGGGCTCCCAAAGTACTGGGTTTACAGGCATGAGCCACTGCTCCCAGCCTATTGATCTCAGCCCAGTGAAATATGCATGAGACTTTTGACCTACAGAACTGTAAAATGATAAATTTGTGTGGAAGAAAGAAGGGGAGGAGGAAGAAAAGAAGGGAGGGAGGGAGGGAGTTAGAACCCCAGATCCTCTCCCTCACCTGGTAGAGCCAACTAAACCATCCCTACTCTTATAAGAAGAAGAGAAAATGATATGGCAAGACTTCAAACTCAGACTCCAGGTAAGGCTGAAACGAAGGCACTGGATCTAAGCATTCACAGGCTTGGATGGTGAGACCTCTGGCTCCCTTCCTCCTCACTCATCTGAGGTGCCCCTAAATCCTCACAGGTAGGCTTATACCCCACAAAAAAAAAAAAAAAAAAAAAAAAAAAAAAAAAAAAAAAAAAAAAAAAAAAAAAAAAAAAAGAACAAACAATTCCTTTTTGGAGAAACTGAAAGTCCAAGGAAAAAAATCTGCAGATTTTGATATGTGATAATTACCCACTGAAATGACCAGGCCTCTGCCCAAAGACCTTATAGTGAAGCCAACCAGGTAACAAATTTTCAGTCCGTTTTTTATTGTCTCACTCTTAACAGACAGCTAAATCCCTAGCAATCATTTGGGAAGTGACTTTAACATTAAAATCAGGGATCATAACAAGAAGATAAAGGGAACGCAAAGGAAAATGAGCAAAGAACAGGATAAAACAGTAAAATAATTCAATTCATATTCTCAAAAAAATGAGAAAATATTGCATCTACGAAATAAAAACAGGATCCTAATTTTAAAAACAAAATATCCATAGATCCCCAAAATTAAATTTAAAATTACAAACCTACTAGTAGAAATTAAAAATTCAATTGATACTAAGAAAACCTCTCAGAAAGTACAAGAAAAACACGAAGAGATGGAAAATAGGTAAGAGTAAGACTTAAGAAAATTAGAGGATCAAATTAGTAGGTGCAAATACCCAACTAACAGACCAGGAGAAAAGAAAGAATGGGGAGGAAAATCAAAGAAATAGTACAAGAAAATTTACAAATTGATGGGCATTAGTTTCCAAGCTGAGAGGACCATGAACATCAAAACAGCAAAAAAATCCCAATATAAAATTTCAGAATTCTGGGGATAAAGAAAAGCATTAAATATTTTCTAGAGACAAAAAACAGTTCACAAACAACGAGCTGGGAGGCAGAATGGCTTGAGACATCACAACTTATATCATAGAGCTCAGCCACAAAAAATTATAGTCATAATAAAGTAAACATTAATATTTATCTAAATACAGATAGTAATAATGACTGCATCAAGAAAATAGAGAGACAGGAAAAGCAGGTATGTAGTAAGGGTAAAGGGTGGTCTATGAGACAGAACTCCGCAGCAGGAAATCAATATATAAGTCTAACATTTTAAAAGGAATAAATGGCACTTAGAGCATACAATGCATTGTTTAGAAATAGGTAGACGAATACCAGAAAATACAACTAAAAGGACTGAATAGGGCTATCTTTAGGCAAAGGGGCAATAAGAGTATAAAAAGAACAAAGAAGAGCTATTATAGTACTATTTGAATTCTTAAACAATGTACATGCAATTACTTCTAAACAAATAAAATTTAAAAATGAAAGGAAAGAAAGAAGGAAGGAAAGGAGGGAGGGAAGGAGAAAGACCTAAGAAAGTTCTACAAATCGTTACACAGCAGAGATCTTAAATGTTCATCTACACAGAAAGAATGAAAACAGCAACTGTCCTAACATTATGCAAATGATAATTTGTGGCTTGGAATAAAAATGCCAAATATAATGCCATACATAGACTCCAAAAGTGCTATACTGCAAACACCTAAAATAACATGCTGTGAAAATTAATACTGAATGCTTCAAAAATGTGACTCAAATAATGAAGACACTGATGTCAGATATGTATGTAAAGAGTTGGAAGAAAATTATTCTGAGGTAGAAAAAAGCATTAGTTATAATATTCCATTTTGTATAAATATATAATTATTCAAATTATGTGTGTAACTAAATTAATTAAATGGTACTATGTATTTGGCTATTTTATCCATATCCCCAAAACATTCTTCATATATTCCAATTGCCCACAAAAATTGTTTGTTTAGATCCTCTCATTTGGAGAACACAGAAAATATAAACTAAGCATAAAAGGTAAATAATTAAAAATCCATTTACCTGAATCATGCTGTTATTTTTCTTCATCAGTCTTCCTTCCAACCTAGAGGAAAGTAATATGAAATTAAAGAACATTCTTTGTGCAATGAGCTGCTTATAAAAAAAACAAAAAACAAAAAAAACACTAAAATCCAAGTTAACTATTATTTACTTCTTATGTATCCATAGAAAAAAGCATTCTTTCCCCAATTCCCAACTAATTTCTAGCTGTCATGGTATTCAGAGTAAGCTTCTATTAGACAAAGCCAAGCAAAAGCAAGCAAGAAAATCCAGTGCCAATAAAAAAAAAAAAAAAAAAAAAAAAAAAAAAGTGCAAAAAAAAAAAAAAAAAAAAACACACAAAAAAAATAAATTGCACACCAAATGCATCTGATGGTATAACATGAGTTTTAAAACCATATACTTTTATAAATATCTCCTCTCCATTTAGGTAAATAAATGCTAACTGACTAAAAAAAGATAAAGAAAAAAATAAAGAAGCAAGAAAGCACATTATTCAAACCAAAATAATTACCACTCTGGGGTAAATTTCATTTTTACCAAAATGCAATCAATAGCAAGTTAAGTGGAACAACCACAGACCACATACATAAGTGTATGATCAAACAGTTTATAAATAACTCTAACCCACATCACCCTAAAGGCTTAAAAATGCTTCCTCATTTTATTTCATGAAGGACTTTCTCAACTAAAAATGAAATCTGACCCTTTGTAAGTAAAATATACATGTGAATTAGGGTACCTGCAGAAAGGAGAAAAGATAACTTTTTAAAAAATTAGTAAGCCCAGAAATCTTGGGTGGCTTAATAAATTTTCTTAAAGTGAATACCACTCTCCCAAGAGGTCAACACTGCCCTGCCTTCAAATAGCACACATTAGTTTTGCCTGTTGGGTTAGGTGTAATTATTTAGGAATTTGTCTGGGAGTCTAAGGATCCCTGTATCTAGACAAAAATAAAATGTTTTAAGGAAAGGGGAGCAAGTAATGGCTGATTGCAAAGTGGTATTATTTCAGAAAGATGTTAACATGTCTGAGGAAAAGGTTTTGGCTGGTTGGCTGATTGTTTGAGGTCAACCTTCAAGTTCTCCAGATACCATAGGATGGAGAAGCAGTTTATGACAGAAATAGAAGGGTAAGGGGCCTTCCTGTTGTCCAGATGAATGGACTGCTGGAAATAAGATGGGAGAAGGCAGGAGCAGAGGTGAAAGAAGGGAGTGGAAGGAAAGGTGGCCTCCTTTCTATAGGTACAGAAACACCTATAAAGATAGTAACCAAGCTAGACTGTGCTAGAAGCCAGACAAAATTTCTAATGCATGATCTGGCTTAATCTTCCAATTCCTATGAAGACTGTTTTGCTATCCCCAGTTGACTGATACCAATACTGAGTCTCAAATCAGCAATATGGTGTCTGATGTAAATAGTTAGTAGGTGAAATAAAGCTATTCCTCTTTACAGCTTGAATGCAGAGCTAGATTCACCATCAACAAAATGATATTCACAAAAATGAAGCCTTATAATTAGATACAGAATATGCTGTTTTGCCCCTGCCCATAAATCATTTAAAGGAAAGCAATCAAGTTATTCAGGACCCAAGAAGTCTTCTGAATTACCAGAAAGTGGAATAGTTTTGTCACTTGTAATGTAGGCCCACGTATCTTTTTGTACCTCAAAGAAGTTTCAAAGTAAACTCTTACATTTCATAAGGTATAATTTTCTGACATGTTAACTGGTTTTATGGCACTGTGTGCTTTCCCATTGTAACTGGAGAAATCAGAACACAGTGTCCCTCAGAGATAGCCACAGATGCAAAGAGGAAAACTATCACCAGATAATTATTGAAGAACCCATGACAGTGTCACCTTCAAATGGCATGCCATACCTGCATGAATATTTAATTTCTATCACAAGTACTTTCAAAATGCAGGGGCCAAAATGGGAACATGGTTGAAAAAGGGAAGTTTCCATTCTGCCATTTGACAGGAAGAAAATAAAATATTTACTTTCTTTTTGTTTTTCTGAGATGGAGTCTTGCATTGTCGCCCAGTCTGTAGTGCAGTGGCGTGATCTCAGCTCACTGTAATCTCTGCCTCCTGCATTCAAGCAATTCTCCTGCCTCAGCCTCCCAAGTAGCTGGGACTATAGTTGTGCGCCACCATGCTCAGCTAATTTTTTTTTTTTTTTTTTGGTTTCACCATGTTGGCCAGGATGGTCTCCATCTCCTGATCTCGTGATTCGCCTGCCTCAGCCTCCCAAAGTGCTGGGATTACAGGCGTGAGCCACTGCGCCCAGCCAAAATATCTACTTTCTAAGGAAATATGTAATATATTAAAGACATGTAGCTAAAAAGATCTTCCTACATCCTCACTGGTAAACAAAAAGTAACATTGCAGTGACAATAAATGATTGTCAGACATCATGGTATGCCTTTACACTTAAGTCCACAAGAACCCTATGTGTGTGTGTTAGGTGAGAGGTGGAGGGTGAAGGGCTTAGAACCCCCAACTTAACCAGATGAAGACATTAGGCTCAGAGGTTATGTTGTAACTTGTCCAGGTTGCAAACTTGTCCAAGGTCAAACTTCGAGGAAATGGTAAAGAGTTCCAAATTACATGTCAGATACTTTTAGGCTATTGTGTTGACCATAATGGTTCTGCCTTAATGATGAATACACTTGAATCTGTTTTTCAGTAAAAATCTTCTAGTGATGCATTGGCCATTTTCCAGTTTCAAATTGCTTTTTCTATCTTCCCAAATAAAGGATCTTGATACTCCTTCCACCTGTAAGATGGAGTAAGTATTCTGTCGGTGAGTGGCTTGAGAAGGTCTAGACGGACTCATTTTAGGAGAGCTGCTAAAGCCTCGGAGAGCATCCTAGTGATCTTCATTTTATGGGATCTAGAACATGGGTAATGCATAGTAAAAGCTGCAGGTTTGATTTTTCAGTGGACACATGCCACGAAGATACAATGCAAAAAGTTATTTCTAGAACTATATGAATAAGCAAGTTAACGCATACCATGCAGAGTAAATCATCGAAGAAAAAAAATTACCCAAATTATACTTAAAAGGCTGTGGTGGCTCTAAACTTTCAGTTTAGGATTGAGCAAAGTATGGCACGAGTGTTTGTAGACATTAACCTAATGACATTCAGAATACTGGTGGTCGAGGGGAGTGTGGTACAGAATAAGGTACGCTTCCCCTACCAGAATTATTCAATAATTCTAGTATAGCAAAACTCAAACTCCTATATGTTTACTACTGGTGGCTTCCTCTCAAGAAAAACACACTGAAGTAGGAGAAGGTTCAAAGGGTAAAAAAGAATAGGCTTAAGAACCAAGGTTGTGGAAAGTAAAGATTAAAGTTCACAAAATTCTGCAAGGCATTAGTAAGCCCCCACTTTACAAGATTACATTTGTAGGGCCAACCCTTTCAAAACTTATTACTTCCTCTCAGTTCAAGGAGGGCAGTGGTTTCATCCTGGGGCCAATCTTATTGATCAATAGGCAGTGGCTCCCCAGAAGCAACACTGGAAGACAGTACCCAAATTAACTGCCATTGTTCACTATGGACACACAATATGAAAATTGCAGCAGGCATGCTTCATTTTTGGCGGCCCTGACCCACACCCTATTATTACAGTTCAGTTGTTGATTCTCAGGGGAAAGATGGTGTGTAGTAAGAATAATATAGAGAGATCAAGAAGAGCACTTCATTAAAACTGCATTTTATTAGAATAGTAAAAAACACTGAAAACTTTCTCAATCTTACTCATAAACAGCATGTTTTGCAAATTAGAGCTTGCCTTAAGAGAATACAAAATCCAAAGTAGAAAGTTAGTTCTTCCTTCCTTTATACAAAGTTAGTGTTTTCCTCTTTTAATATCAAACTCTCAATAAACAGAGTTTAACTGAACCTTTGCTTCCTTTCTTCTGCTTAGAGGAGAACCTTTACTATCTCTCACACAGGATCCTGCAGCTGCTGAAAAGCCCCAGGCATGGTCTTTAGCTTTGGTGACTGGAGGTTGCAAGTCTCTTGCTGGAGTAACCCTCAAGGCTTCTTCCTGCCAGCAGATGGTATCACTGGTGTCAGCTCTCTTCACAAGCGAGGACTTTCCACTACACTTAAGGAAAGAGTTAATCTTCCCTTCTCTACACTATATTCTTATCTTTACTAGATTAAAAGAGTAACACAAAGGGTATAAAGCCCTTCCTCAAACTTTGTCTCAATTTAAAGCCAAACTTGATTCTCTTAAGTTACAGAGCTCCTCTTTCCGAACTGCTGGCTAAGGTGTAAAAGAAAACATAAAAAATAAAAAACACCATCCATTAACTACCCTGGAAGTTCAGCAACTTCCAAACTGGCCTCTCAGACCAGTTTCCCTTTTCCTGTAAAACGAATGTGAATAGAGTTTAAAAGAACAGGTTGACCTAGGAGGAAAGAACAGACTTATACATTACAATCTACTAGAAATGTGGGAGCTGAATGAGCGATTTAATGAGTGGTAATAATTCCAAAGAAATACACCACAGGCCCTTAAGGAGGTAGTTACTAAAAAAGATGATAAAGAGTGAAAGCAACTATGCTCCAGGTAATGGTGAGATAAGTTCATGGGAACAAAGCAAAACTGGTTAAAGTATGGAAACTAATCCAGTTTTAAGCATGACCTCAAGGCAAACAACAGCTCCTCCCTGCTTCCCAGAGTGACCAAGTGCCTTCACTTAATGCTGCCAAAAAGAGGTACTTTGTCCCTTCATTTGATAAACATTTATTGAGCATGAAGGTGGGATTCTATAGAGATGAAAGGGCAGGTTTCCTGATGGAACTCTGTTTAGCAAAGAGAAAAAAAAAACAACTAAACCAGTATTTACATTTTTATGTGGTACCACGGAGTCACAACACAGAGCTAAAGCACAACATCAACCAACACAACCACTTCCCTGATAGGGGCCAGACACAATCCTGATACTTTTAGGTGACTCATTTGAATCTTTGAAACAAGCCTATGAGACTGGCAAACACTCTTCCTGGTTTACTGGTGGAATTAGTGTGTATGAGATACAAAATGGATCTTTCAAATAAAAAGAGTTTATTCAAATTAAATCTTCAAATAATGCCTCCCTTTCCAAATACAAATCACAGTGCTTATTTTACTTTCTGCAGGTTGCCCAGTAGTGTCTGAGGTTCCTAGAACTCTTACTGAGAAATTCATAAATTGAAGAAATTATTTCCTAACATCACAGGACTTATCAAGGGCCAAGTCAGTAATGCCCTCCTCCAGTAGAGCATTACTAAAAACAAACAAAATGAGAAGAGTTTTGTTTGTTTTTAAATTCTTACCCATACATGTACCAAAATAATCTTCTATATTATTTAATCCTAGCTTCTTCGAGGGTAAGAGTCACACCATGTCTGTGCTTAGTGACCTCTCAGTACCTAAGACAGACATTGGTTAGCACTCAGTAAAATCATATCATATTTATGTTACCAATTAAATCAAATCAATCTTCTCAGTTATTGTCAAGACCACTTTTACTTTCTATATTTAGTCATTATTTTATTTTATTTTTATCTGACAAATAATTTCATGTCTTTATGGACTATAATGTGATGTACTTTTATATATGTTTACAATGTGGAAAGATTACGTCAGGCTAACAAATCTATTACCTTACATACTGACTTTTTGTGGTGAAAACATATAAAATCTATTATTTTAGCAATTTTAAAATCTACGATGCATTATTATTTATTAATATTACAGTCATCATTCCTTACAGATTTCTTGAGCTTATTTCACTGATTTATGTTAAAGATGTATCCTGTGACCAACATCTCCCTCTCCCCTCTTCACCATAACCATCCCAGCCTCTGGTAACCACCATTCTACTCTCTACTTCTGTGAGTTTGACTTTTCAAGAATGTACATATATGTATGTGAGATCATGCAGTAATATAATGTCCCCCAGGTTCATCCATGTTGTTGCAAATGACAGAATTATCCCTACCCTGCTCCCCCTTTCTAAAGGCTGAACAGTATTCCATAGTGTGTATATGCCACATTTCCTTTATCTATTCATCTGATAATGGACACTTAGGTTGTTTCCATATCTGAGCTATTGTAAATAGTGACGCAATAAACATGGGAGTGCACATATCTCTTTTGCATTCAGATCAAATTTCTTTGGATACATTCTCAGAAGTGAGATTACTGAATCATATGGTAATTCTATTTTTAGTTTCCTGACAATCTCCATACTGGTTTCCACAATGGCTGTATTAATTCCCACCAAAAGTGTACAGGGGTTCCCATTTCTCCACACTAGTTATTATTTTCAAGACTAGATTACTGTCCACCCTCAAAAGAGTTATTCATTGCTAGGCATTTGCTCTCGCAGTTCCCTGAAATGCCCTTCCTCTATCCTGCTCCCCACACTGTAATCCATTCCTATCACCTGGCTTCAAAAGAACAATGGAAATATGATCCAATAAAATCTGGATTAGGAATTAGGCAATTACCACCATACTGTATTGGAATATAGTATAATTTCCATTAAGACCATCTTCATACTGTCATATTCCACTACCAAAATGTTTAACTGAAGTAGGACTTAAAACTGTTAATGCTTAAGAAAAAAAAAAAAAACGTTCTCTATTCTATGTTTAACCTACTGTAGTCCAAGAAGCCTCTGTCTGAAACAGTGACATTCTCTCCCTAACTAGTCAGGAAGTCCCACAAGCATGGGTTATGTGATATCCCAAGCATAAAGTACCTAATCCAGCAATTTAATAAATATTTTTAAAACTAGCCGGGCACGGTGGCTCACGCCTGTAATCCCAGCACTTTGGGAGGCCGAGGTGGGTGGATCACAAGGTCAAGAGATCGAGACCATCCTGGTCAACATGGTGAAACCC
>NW_016107412.1:5657781-5661025 GCF_001604975.1 Cebus imitator
AAAAAAAAAAAAAAAAAAACTAGGCTAAATGCCTTGCCTTTTGAACCTGAATTACTTTTAGATACAGAGAAGAATACATATTTATTGAAAATTAAAGGAATTCATAGAACAATGAGACTTTCTTAATTTCCTTTTAAAATACTTTGAAGGAACATTATGGCTTCAAAAGAAAATTCAACATGAATCACCAAAAACAAGCTATCATAATAAACTTTGCAAGTCTCAAAACCTGTCTCTATGCTTCTAAAACAGGCAAAATTTAGAAAGCAAGTAAGAATAAGACATACTAATAAGAAACTTCAAGTTTACTCCAATATAGAAACAGACTAAAATCTAAACCCAGTTACAATGCAGATTACAGGAAATGTTTTTGTTTTTCAAGATGGAGTTTCGCTCTTGTTGCCCAGGTTGGAGTGCAATGGTGCAATCTGGGCTCATCGCAGCCGCCGCCTCCCAGGTTCAAGCAATTCTCCTGCCTCAGCCTCCCAAGTAGCTGGGATTACAGGCATGCACCACCACACTTGGCTAATTTCGTATTTTTATTAGAAATGTGGTTCCTCCATGTTGATAAGACAGGTCTCAAACCCCTGACCTCAGGTGATCCACCCACCTCTGCCTCCCAAAATGCTGGAATTACAGGCGTGAGCCACTGTGCCTGGCCAGAAATGTTTTTAACCAAAAATAAACTAATTTATTCAAACTGGATTTGTAGTAGACATATTTCAGGATATCTGTTCACCCACTCCCATTTCTGAGAGACTCTACCATATTCTCAGGCCCAGTTGTCTTTCAATTGCCATCTTCTATCACCTGACACAACTCCACAGCTGAACAGACCTGAAAGAACACCTGACCCAAAGAGAGCCATTCAGAAGCTGGCCAGAAGCCTATGATGTGGGTTTGATTACTGGCTAAAATGATGAACTCAGCCAATCAGCTTTTCTACTGCAGGAACTAGAATCAAGAAATGCTACATCTACTTGCCAGTTAGATGTCATGGTGAAAGGTCAAGAGGGACACTTGAGCTCAGGGCAATCATCATAGGCCAAGTCTGCCACAGAAAACAAGTACTGGACTGAAGCCAATTCCCAACCTGAGGTCTCAGGAGATCTACATCTTGAACCCTTTTCTTCAATGAGAGTGACATGGTTTTCGCAACCAAAAGACAGAGCTTATGATAGCAACCGAAGTTAAAATCTTATGCAAAGACTTACCATTGACCTATTTAGTTAGAATAAAACCACATTCTTTTAGATAATTAGAGGACACAGTTTATGTCACTTATTAAGAAATCTGAAGTCAGGTTTTTTGTTGTTGTTGTTTTTTTTTTTCAAAATAGTTTTATTGTTTTCAACTTGTCTCCACCTCAGTTAATTCCCTCATTTATTGTTTTCAACTTGTCTCCTCCTCTTACAGTTCTTCACCTATAAAGTGAGGTCTGTTTATTAGATGCTCTCTAAGTTCTCTTGCATGGTTTATAATCTCAGTACAGGCAGTCTGAGACAAAGGAGGCCTCTCTGTGAGTAGTATTTGGACAGTGGTGGAAAACATTCTCCACTACCTTGGCTGTGTCACATGATGAATTGTCATTCTATTAAATTCATAATTAGAACTAACACATTTTTCTATAAAAATTCTTAAGATGAGTCAGTTCCTAGGCTATCTCATTTTAGGTATAGGCATATAGAATATTAGAGTTTCTCACACTGTTGATTGCTCTATTTTTCATTTAAAATATTTGGTTATTCTCAATGCCCTGCCTCTCCCTTAGTTTAAATCAAAAACAAAAGCTAAGAAGCAGAGAAAGTGCTATTCATGTAGTCATTAGATTAAATAATTAGAAACAGTACTACAACCTTAATCATATTTTGGATACTCCACTTTGGGAAGCAAGGGTCATGGCAACAAAATAAGATACTGGAAATCCAAATATTCTTAAGATTCAGGCTTTAACATAAATTTAAAGAGCATTTACCTCAGAGTCTACACTGTGACTATTCAATGAATAAAATTGTTCCAAAAGCATTTTTTAAATGATATCAGGAAAATCTGTCCAAGACTGAGAAATGGGAAAAATAGATTCCTAGGTATGTTTCCAGAATATCCAGGTGAATAAGGCTGTGCACTTTTGACTTTCTATTTTACTGTCAGTAATTCCAAATAATTCTTGTCCATAGCAATGTAAATAAATTTTGTACAGTAGAGATATAATTGATTTCTACCTGGGAAAAAAGATAACCCCAAACATTACCTTTTATTGCTCTATGGATATTAACTGATTTTGTTACATATTGATACATTTATTTCAGCCTTCCTGGAGATTTTTCAGTTCCTCAAATTTGCCGTTAATCCACCTCAGTTAATTCCCTCATTAACTGAATTGAATGAACTTTCGATATGTGTTCATTTTATATCTGCATGCAATATGGTTTTAACTTTTCAAAAATTACTCTTTAACAATAAGAGTCCATTTTAAAAATCAGTCCATTATAACATCTAGAAATGTATTTGTTGTTCACGGTAAGTGGTAAATATATAACCCACCAGGCTATGAATAATTGGTCCATGTTATTTGGAAGCCAGGTTGATACAGTCCCTACCCAAATCTCATGTTGAATTGTCCAACTGTGGACATGGAGCCTGGTGGTAGGTGATTGCATCATGGGGGTAGTTTCTAATAGTTTAGCAGCATCCCCCTAGTGCAGTCTCATGACAGAGTTCTCACTAGATCTGCTTATTAAAAGTGTGTAGCATCTCCCCAACCCTTCTCCCGCCAATCATATAAAGATGTGCCTGCTTCCCCTTCACCTTCCACCATGACTAAGTTTCCTGAGGCATCCCCAGAAGCAGAAGCCAGTACAGCCCACAGAATTAAACCTCATTTCTGCATAAATTGTTTAGTCTCAGGTAGTTCTTTATAGTGGTGCAAGAACAGACTAACATAGAAAACTGGGGGCGAGGGCAGTGGCTCACACCTTGTAATCCCAGCATTTTGCAAGGCTGAGATGGGTGTATCACCTGAAATCAGGAGTTTGAGACCAGCCTGGCCAACATGGTGAAATCCTGTCTTTACTAAAATTACAAAATTTTATATATATATGTCCAGGTGTGGAGGTGCATGCCTATAATCCCAGCTACTTGGGAAGCTGAGGCAGGAGAGTCACTTGAACTCGGAAGGCAGAGACTGCAGTGAGTCAATATTGTGCCACTGCACTCCAGTCTGGGCAACAGACCAAGACTCTTT